>NW_027397079.1:12231416-12321417 GCF_003265705.2 Callorhinus ursinus | reverse complement strand
GAGGCCGCACACCGCGAAACCATACCAACACCCCAAGATAAAAACATAACCCAAATCAAATGGCTTAACCAAACTAACCAACAAAGACAAAAAAAAAAAAAAAAAAAAATCTTAAAAAACAAATAAAAAACAACAAATACTTCCAAAGTACAAAGAAAAAACATTAGAACTTGATGAGATTTTTATGGCTGATTCCTGGCTACCAGTTGTTAGCATTACTGATCCATTGACAGTCTTTCTAAAACACAACCTAAATCATGCCACATTTTCTTGCTAAAAATCCCTCTGTCTCCTGTCTAAAGAACAAAGTTAACATCAATGACAAGAATGGAACTTTATGATTCTGCTTCCTTCTCCATTATTCCTCAATTCAGAGTAACCACATGCCCCATAACTGTTGGGCACTTTTGTAAGAGGGCTAACTTTTCCTACCTTTTGTATTTTTATGCATTGTCCCTATTGTCCATTGTTCCCTCTTCCTGTTCTCTGTCCTTAGCGCATTCCCACCTAGTCCACCTGGAAGATCACCATTCTGTGTTTAAAAGCCAAATATCACCTGTTCTGAAAAGCCTTCTCTAGCATTTCCACGCTTTGGAGATGGAGGCTCATGTTTTTCCTTTCACATGTTAAACACAGTGTTTGCAGGCAGGTGACCCCTAGGCCATGGGCCTACATGGCAGGACCAGGTTCCATGCTTGTCAGAATCTCCAACACTAGGTGAATGCCTTACTCCTTGTAAGTTTTTAATAAATGATTGGTGATTGGTGAAAAGATGTAGGGAGCAAATGAGAGCACATTCCCACCACAGTGCCTGCCAAACAGCGGGGGAGGAGCATCTGTGCTTATACAGGACTGGGGGTTTGCCTGGACCAATAAATTGTCACAAGATATACCTACATAGTATTTCAGCCATATCCAAAACTCCCTTCCATATATGGAGGATCATCCACATCTTCCCTGAGCTTTATAAAACTAAAGGGTTTGTGCCTCGAAAAGAGTCATCTCCACACCCTTAAGACCTTAAGTCTTATAACACAAAATACGGTTTACACTGCATTCAAAAGGCACTACTGATCTTTCCTGGTAAATAGCATGTTTCAGTAATGACTTTCCAGACTATCCAATCAGACCAGGGCTGTCAAGGAAGGAAACATGTTTCCTATGAAATGAGGAAGGAAAATAAGGAGGGCCACAATTTCCATTAATATCTTTTCAACAATCTAATAAATATACTTTTTTTTCCAGCAGAACTAGTTTCTGAAAAATGTCACTCCCATGATCAGATTTAGTATGCAGGTATCCTAATACATTAATTTCTATGTTTAACTTTATATTATAATATACATTAAAATGTGACAACATTCTGTACTTTGCATGAGGCATAATTTCCTGCTTCTGGATCAGAAATAAATATATTTTAAATCCTTATTCCAGGACAAATGAAAGACGAGGGTTTTTATAATCTACATTTTTATCCATAGTGGCCCCTTGCATAGACAGAGATGGTAACCAAAAAATACATTCAGATGGTTACTGATCATAGCACATATTTTATTTTGCGCACATCTCTATAACTAGTTCAACAAGTCAGAATTTGATCCTTGAATAGCATGAGAGAAGGAATTTTTCTAAAGTCTCTCAGAATCATAACACCAAAAGATATGAGAAAATAAACAATCTGCTCAAATTTAGCAAAAAGCTCGTGTCAACAACTTGTTTTCTAGTACTGATTGCTAATAGTCTCCTGCTAGGTCCTAATGCCCATGTTCAGTTTATGTCCTGAATCCTTGCCTGCTAGTTAATTGAAGTATGGCCCAGACATTGGCAAAAAGCTTTCTTAACACGTCCCCAATCACATAGTTAAGACACGCAATGTTTCTCTTAGACTGGAGTAAGGAATTTATTTCTGCCCCAGGAGTACATTTGATATACCAGTTTGTCTCTGATGGCATATTTCTGCCAAAATCATGTACTGACTACAATTCTTTGGATAATAATAATAAAAAAAGCTAGTTGATCATAACACTCTGATCCCTCAAGTGGAGTTAATAGCAGTAGGCTGAATCCGTAACTCACATCATAAGTTACATAGCAGCTGTGCTATGAATAAGGCACCATCTATACTCTGGTGAGAAGAGCTGACGTCTCATGCAGAAATACACTAGCACTTAAACATTGAAAAACTCCTTTCTGTACTACTATGAACATTCTCGGGGCGGGGGGGAAAGAGCTGATTATTTAGTTTTTTCCCAGGCAAAACTCCTAATGAACTCAATGAGAAGTTTCCCTTAGTAAATAGTGCCGAATTAGCTCATTTAATTTTTCTTGCGCTATTTTATGGTTATATAATAAAGTAGAATATATATGCCTCATAAAATTTGTTAAGAGTCAGCTAAGGGATCTGTACTTATTCTTTTATTGTGTACAAATAAATACTTGAAGTATAGATCTTTATTTCCTTAGTATTTATTGTTATTTCATATCTTGACATAAGAACTGTTCTACAAGGGCTTTAATAAATATAGTGAAACGAAACAGCCATTCAGTCTATGCCAGTAAATTTGCATCTGTGTTCTCCATGATGATGCTGCATTTTATACTCTTTCATATTTCAGAGTGGGTCTGTCACATCCATCAATAGTTGAGAATTGCACTACCGAAGCAGAGCCCTAACAGACGGAAGTGCCAAATTGATAATGAATTGAAAAGAAATGAAGCAAGTTCTAATGAACAGGAAAACATGACTTGTTTAGCGCTGAGAAATTGGTAAGGTGAAACCATTTCCCTCACCAAATGAATAAGGTGAAAATCAACCTATCACTGAACCCTGTAATTTCTCATCTTCATACCAACCACACACATGGTACCACTGTTCTAATGTGTCTGATTTTTACCATCAAAAGGAAGATAGAGTATCGGGGTTTTTTTTATCAGCTTCTGCTTATTCATTAACTCTTTGCATTTTGATTTTTTTCTCAAAGCCTCTCAGTAGTCAATAATGACCTTTCAGTTATCAAAACCAAACACCTTCCTTAAATGCCACAGTACTTAGAACAGCTATAGCATTTGAAACTCTTCCATCTTGGTTTCTGTGAAACTACTTTTTTTTTTTTTGAGAGAGAGAGAGAGAGAGAGCTCACAGGCATGGGTGGGAGGGGCGATGGGAGAGGGAAAGACAGAATCTTAAGCAGACTCCACATCCAGCGCAGAGCCCAGTGTGTGGGGCTTGGTCTCAGACCCTGAGATCACGAACCTGAGATCATGACCCTGAGCCAAAATCAAGTCTGAAGCTTAACCAGCTAAGCCATCCACGTGCCCCTCTGTGAGACTACATTCTTATTCTCTTTTCATCTGCTTAACAGTTTCTTTAAAATCATCTATAGTATTTGTTGTGGACTAAATGTTTGTGCCTCTCCCAGCCAAAAGTAAATCAATTAATCAATCAATAAATCTTATGTTGAAATTCTAACCCCAGCATGATGATATTAGGAGGTGAAGACTTTAGAAGGTGGTAGCTCATGAGTGTGCAACCCTCAAGAACAGGATTACTATCCCTTGTCAGAGACCCAAGAGTTTGTTCTATCTCTGCTCTCTGCCTTGTGAGGACACAGGAACACAGCCACCTGTATACCATAAGCAGACCCTCCCCAGATGCTGACTCTGCTGATGGCATGACCTTGAACTTACAGCCTCTAGAACTGTGAGAAGGAAATGTTTGTTGTTTAAGTCACCCAGTCTGTGGTATTCTGTGATATATGGCAGCCCGAACCAAGTCAGTGCTTTTCCCCCTAATCTTCAACTCACCCATAAATGATAGAAATGTTCAAAGCTTCTACTCCCATCTTCCTCTCTTTTCTCTCTCCCTGATTTCTTTCTTACTGCTTATCTAGCACTTTCAGCAATTCAGCTATAATCCCTGTATAGCTGACTCCCAAAGATACATCTACAATTGTATTCCCCTTGCAAGCCCAGTCTGGAATTTGAATTTGTAGTAAGATACCTATGCAAATGTCTTATGGATAGTCTAACTGCTTGGCCTTAGGCTGGTTTTGTCATTCTTTGTTCATTCATTCCATAAATAGTGGTCTGCTATGAGGCAGACACTGTGTTCACCAACCAGGATACAAGAATGAGTAGAACACAACCACTGTCGTTGTGCAATTCACAATTGAGAAACATATAAATATATTTATGCTTCAGAGATATTGAAGGTTTGGCTCCAGACTACCACAATAAAGCAGTTATCATAATAAAACAAGCAGAATGGATGTTTTCATTTCCCAGTGCAAATAAAAATTATGTTTACATTATACTGTAGTTTATCGACTGTGCAATAGCATTATGTCTAAAAATACAATGCACATACCTTAATTTAAAAAAATACGTTATTACAAAAAATGCTAACCATCTAAGCTTTCAGTGAGTTGTAATCTTTTTGCTGGTGAAGGGTCCTGCCTCAATGTCTATGACTGTTGACTGATCAGGGTGGTGGTTGCTAAAGGCTGGGGTGGCCGTGGCAATTTCTTGAAAGAAGACAACAATGAAGTTGCCACATCAACTGACTCCTCCTTTCATGAAGTATTTCACTGTAGTGTGTGATGCTGTTTGATATCATTTATCCATACTAGAAGTTCTTTCGAACTTGGAGTCAGTCCTCTCAAATCCTGTCATTGCTTAATCAACTAAGTTTGGGTAATAATCTAAATCCTTTGATGTCCTTTCAACAATCTTCACAGCATCTTCACCATGAGTAGATTCCATATCAAGAAACCACTTTCTTTACTCAGATATAAGAAGCAACTCCTCGGGCGCCTGGGTGGCTCAGTCGTTAAGCATCTGCCTTCGGCTCAGGTCAGGATCCCAGGGTCCTGGGTTCGAGATCTGCATCGGGCTCCCTGCTCTGCAGGAGGCCTGCCTCTCCCTCTCCCACTCCCCCTGCTTGTGCTCCCTCTCTTGCTGTGTCTCTGTCAAATAAATAAATAAAATCTTAAAAAAAATAGAAGCAACTCCTCATCCATTAAACTTTTATCATGAGATTACAGCAATCCAGTCCCATCTTCAGGCTCCACTTGTGATTCCAGTTCTCTTGCTATTTCTACCACATTTGTAGTTACTTCCTTCACTGAAGTCTCGAACTCTGAGTCAGAGTCATCCACAAGGGCTGGAATCCACTTCTTCCAAATGCCTGGTAATGTTGCTCTTTTGACCTCTTCATGTAAATCACTGATGTTCTTAATGGCATCTAAAATGGTGAATCCTTTTAGAAGATTTTCAGTTTACTTTACCCAGATCCATCAGAGGAGTCTATCAGAGTTCTTGGATGACAAGGTGCATTGTCAATAAGCAGTCATATTTTCAAAGGAGTTTTTGTTTTTTGTTTTGTTTTGAGCAGATCTCAACAGTGGGCTTAAAATATTCAGTAAACCATGTTGTAAACAGATGTGATATCATCCAAACCTCATTGTTTCATTTACAGAGTACAGGCAGAGTAGATTTATCTTAGTTCTTAAGAGCCTTTCGAGTTTCTGAAATGGTAAATGAACATTGGCTTCAAATTAAAGGCACCAACTGCTAACAAGAAAGTCAGCATGACCGTTGAAGCGAGGCACTGACTTCGGCTCTCAAGCTATCAAAGTCCTAGATGTCATCTTATTCCAATAGAACACTGTTTTGTCTACACTGAAAACCTATTGTTCTGTGGAGCCACCACCTTCATTAATTCTCCTAGCTAGATCTTCTGGATAACTTGCTGTTTCACCTTGCACTTTTATATTATGGAGACCGTGTCTCTCCTTAACCCTCACAAATGAACTAACCTCTACTAGCTTCAGACATTTCTTCCACAGCTTCCTAATCTCTCTTAGTCTTCACAAAACTAAAAAGGGTTAAGAGCCTTGTTCTGCATTAGGCTTTGGCTTAAGGGAATGCTAAGGCTGCTTTGATCTTCTGTTTTGATCACAAAAACTTTCTCCATGTCATCAGTGAGTCTGTTTTGCTTTATCATGCATGTGTTCACTGGAGTAGCACTTTTAGTTTCCTTCAAGAACATTTCCTTTGCATGCACAACTTGGCTAACTGGTGCAAGAGGCTTAGCCTTTGCCCTATCATGCTTTCAACAGGTGTTGGTTCCTCACTCAGCTCAATCATTTCTAGCTTTTGACTTAAAGTGAGAGATGTGTAACCCTTCCTTTCACTTGCACATTTAGAGACTGGTGTAGTCTATAAATTGGCCCAATTTCAATATCTTTGTGTTTCAGGAAATGTGGAGGTCCAAGGAGAGGGAGAGAGATGGGGAATGGCCACTCTGTGGAGACGTCAGAACACACTCAACATCTATCAGTGAAGTTTGCCATCTACTTTTGGCACTGTTTGTGGTGCCCCAGAACAATTACAATTGTAACATCACAGAATACTAATCACAGATCATCAGAACAAATATAATAATCATGAAATGGTTTTGAAATACTGGGAGGATTACCAAAAGGTGACACAGAGACATGGAGTGAGCAAATGCTGTTGGCGAAAGGGTGCTGATAGACACCCACTGTTGTTAAGGTTTAGATCAAATCCCAATTGCCAAGTAATACTTACTAATGTTACCACTTAAACATATCCTCTATTCAGTGAATTCCCAGGGGCCTTTTGTTGCCTAACTTTCAAACTTGGAATATTCTGTTATGCACTACAATTCCATTCGTGCACATGCACACACACACATATGCACACACACCTTATGAGATGGGGAGATAGCAAGGTTATGTAATAAGACAGATCTTCCGCTTTACAAACTAATAGCTTGTTCAAATTACTTAACCTCTACGAGTCTTCCTTTTCCCATCCATAAAATTAAATTTGATAAATAATGTAAAGTACCTTGTAGAGTACATGGCATATTGCAAGTACTCAATAAAAGCTAGCTATAATAATGAATGATATAAGTAGAAACTTACTGTGGAAAAGAGTTATGCTCTTCCATTCCATTATTTTTGATAGGGTCCAACAGAGGCCTTTGCATGTACTTGACCCTCAATAAATACAATTTCTGTGAATGAACATATAGATGTGTTCTACTTCCTAACAATATAATTTTCTCTCAGAGTACCCTAATGCCACCTCAGATCTCAGAACGTGCAATTCACAAAATAGTTTCTATACACTTTACGTGCAAACCAAAAGTTTACCATATGCATGCTTCACCCCCCCATGTTTCTATTCATGTTTTTGAAGTAATTTTGGGAATGAAATATTTGTACAGTTTTAAATATGTACAGGATTTACCTTGAAAATGAAGCATATGAATACAATACATACTAGAGGGATTTATTGTACAATGTTGTACATTGCCTATCATGTTGAAATGGTCTAGCTTTTTTCTATCACTAAATGTTATGTCAATATACTAAATATTTTATATAGTAAAGAATACCTCGAAATAACTTTTCAAAACACAGAGGTGGCTATTTTCTCCTATGTTTTGCAAATATATAATGATGCTTGATATTGCATTTCAAAATATTTTGGCAGGAGGGCTATCTTTCTGCCTATATTCAGGTAATATATAATTTTTCAAAAAAGACCAAATCATAACTCTCAGATGACTTTTAGAGGGAAAAGTGTAAACTTTCTCTTCAACTTCATTATTGATGAAACTAGCAGGATATTAAAATTGGCCCAAAGAGCATTTGAAAAATGAGGTATTCATAGGCAATGTTAGAATAGGTTTTCTGGGTTAGATAGGATACTTGATAATTTGCAACTGGGCCATAAACTGTAACCTTTGGGGTTATCTATTCCATTTGACAGAATTATCTGCATCTCTGCTAGACAAAAATTTACAAGTTAACTTTTGCCTCTATAGAGCTGTAAAAACAGTTCTTACAAAATATTAAGTCAAGCTTAACACTGTTCAGAAAGAATACTCAGGAAGATCTCTTCCCTTTTTCCAAGTGTTAGGCAATATTTTTGATACAGCTATTTTGGATAATGAAGCAATACACAGTACAATACATTTGCATGTATTTAACAGGTATTGGAAACACTTACTCAAAATATTTATTCCTTTCGCTGGAAGCCTCTCTGTCTCCAACCACTGTGTTTGCTTTAATGAACTAAGGGCAAAGTTCCCACCGCAAACTACCCTAGAGAGCTCACTGCTAAAGAAATTCTAAAAGATCTGTAAGAATAAAAAACGACTGAAGAGCTGTGAAGAAGAAAACACAATTGAATATACTGGTGGAAGTGAATTAAAAGGAATGAAATGCACAAATTTTCACACATAACCCATTTCCACCTAATAATCCTTATTCCTGGCAGTTTTACAAACAATTCATCTGAATCTATCTGTATTTACATTTACTAATCATCACAGATTTTTGCTTTATAGGAAAACGGACATACACTTCAACAGCACTAAATTTTATCATAAAATGTAAAACAGCACAAATATAAAAATAATTGAAAGTAGTAGCAGGTCTATTATCACACCTATTCATTATGATATAAGGCAAAGAACTACATTATCCTGTTTATAAACATAACAAACTGAGGGTCCTAGAAGGGAGGGGGGTGGGGGATGGGCTAGCCTGGTGATGGGTATTAAAAAGGGCACGTTCTGCGTGGAGCCCTGGGTGTTATACGCAAACAATGAATCATGGAACACTACATCAAAAACTGATGATGTAATGTATGGTGATTAACATAACAATAAAAATTAAAAAAAAACATACTGTCTTTTGGATCTCAATTGATGTCCTATATTTCCAACAATTCCTGTCTTGAATAATATCTTAATTTACCCACTCTGACATTTAATAGGCACTTCAGATATAATCTGTTGAAAACACTCTTGACTTCCCCCATTCTTCTCTTCCTCCTGCCTTCTCTGGTTCAGTAAGAAGCCACGCCCGTTTGTCCAGTCGCATCCAGAACTAGGGATCATTCTTTAGCCTTATCTGTTTTCCAACCCCAACGCTGAATCCATGAGAAAGCGTTTTGTCTTTCTCACTTCTCCTAACCATTGCCATGGCTACCACCGCAGGGTCACTAACCATCATGAGCTCTTCCTGAGTTAGAGAAATACATCATCCCTTGCATCACTTTCTTCAAAGCCCATGTCTCTCACTCGTCTCCTTGTTCAATATCAAGAACTGTTCTTTTGAAGTCATAGTATATCATTCCTGTGCTTTGTACCTTCTAATGACTTCCCACCACCGTAAGATACAGAATTTAAAACTTCACTAAGACCTACAAGGTTCTACGTGGTCTGCTCTCTATGAGGCTTCTTCACCTCACCTTATACTCAACAGTCCCTTAAATCGGCAGGTCTTGTAAGTTTTGCAAAAATGCTTTTCTCCTTCCTTCTGAGCGTTCTTCTTCAACATTCTTCCATAGCTGGTTTTCCTTTTTTTTTTTTTTTACTTTATTCATATCATTTCTCAGAGAGGCTTTCTGACTGCCCTATCCAAAGATGCATACTCAACATTTTCTGTACTTTTAACCTACTTTATTTTTCCTTTGTATTGCTAACAACTTAATAACTTTCATTGTTTACTTATGGGTCTACTTGTTTACTGTCTGTTTCCCACTAGAACGAACGTTTCACAGAAGCAGGGTGTTTTTAACCCTCTCTTGTTTTTTCACAGTACCCCCAGTGCCAAGAAAAATACCCAGCATCCAGCAGGCACTAGATAAGTATATGTTGAATGGATTAATTATAAACAAGTGACTAAGGATAAAATAAAAATTATTAACATAAAGATTAATAAAAACCTTTTCATTTTCTGATACATATGATTAAAATGCTGAAGACAAACAATGCATATATTATTTTAAGAGCAACATGCTTACTTTCCTATATTTACATGACATAGTTGAAAATAGGACAATTTTATTCTATTAATACAGAAGGAAACCAGTATTCACATAAGTGAGCCATCCTATTTTCAGTTCAATGCTTGTTTGTTTTTTTTTAAGATTTATCTATTTAGAGAGAGAGAGAGAGAGACAGCATGAGCGGGAGGGGCACAGGGGGAGAGAGAGAAAATTGCAAGCAGACTCCAAGGAGAGTGTGGACCCCCATATGGGGCTTGATCCCATGATCTTGAGATCACAACCTGAGCCGAAACCAAGAATTCACCAAGCAACAGACTGTGCCACCCAGCCACCCCACTTTCTATTCAATGTTAATGAAACAATGTTTGCTAGGACTTTGAGAAATATATACATTTTATTCAAAGTCATTTCTGTGTTGGGATACCTGGGTGGCTCAGTCTGTTAAGTGTCTGCCTTCGGCTCAGGTCATGACCCCAGGGTCCTGAAGGAACTTAATATAAAAATTGTATTAAGCATTTTGAGAAGTGTGATTAAGAAAAAAAAAAAAAAAACAAGGGCACTTGGGTGGCTCAGTTGGTTAAGCGACTGCTTTCGGCTCAGGTCATGATCCTGGAGTCCTGGGATCGAGTCCCACATCGGGCTCCCTGCTCGGCAGGGAGTCTGCTTCTCCCTCTGACCCTCTTCCGTCTCGTGCTCTCTGTCTCTCATTCTCTCTCTCTCAAATGAATAACTAAAATCTTTAAAAAATAAAGGAAAAAAAACAACAACAGTAAAGTTACAGTAGAATGCCATGCCATACTAACATTTCCTTTTTGATAGATTTACTCGACTACAAGAATAGGAATGGACTTGGCTGTAAGAAAAGGCTGAGCCAGACCATATTTATTTCTAGCATTCTCCATAAGTAAGAGAGGCTTGAGTAGGTGGGTGAGGCTACAGTTCTGGTTCATCATCTTCTGTAACAGAATGTCTACTTGCCACTTTTTACATTGATAACCAAAGCAGAAGTCTTAACCTTCACAGTTAAGAGAAATGACATGCAAGTCTGATAATCTGAAGATTATAGTCTCCAATACACTTCTTGGTTTTGTCTAAATCCTATCCTGACAACAAATAAGACTTCCTTACCTTAGTTCCCTGTAAGACATGCCTTTACTGAGCTACGTTCTAATATACAGTCCTTCTTCAATTTCTGCAGTGTGATGTATGAACACTTTTTTGTTTGTTTTTATGTCATCCAGAATTTCTTATAAATAATCCAACGTAATAAAAATCTTTAAAACTTAGTTTGGTGCATGGACTCCTCTAACAATATAATTGGCATATTCTTTTTAATAATTGATAGTCCTATAAGCCCATTTTGTTTTAGATGCCAGGAAAGTCAGCTCTAAATAAAAAATGCAATACAATATAAATGTTTAGCTTATGTGGTTATTATGTTTGAAATCTCCTCCTTTAACATGGATTTAGGAACTCTGTTTCCATTTTAATATCTTTTTGCATAATTTAATTCAATATATATTCAGTTACCTCAAGCAATTTACTTTGGAGGCACAAAGGCTGTTAAAGTCAACAGATTTAGACAAATTTATCTCACAAGTAATATTGTGATGATCAAATAAGATGATGTATTATAAAATGCCTTCCAAACTGTAAATCTTATTTAAAATTCTTAATTTCTTATAATGAATAGCTTCTGTCAATTATGTATCTATTTTATTCAGGCACTGCATGACCTGTGGTCATTTTCTTTTCTTGTTTCAAATGTATTATAACATAGGAATCAGATGACCAATTCTACTTTACAAATAAGGCAATACAGACTCATGTTAGATGCCTTAAGTTGCTGAAGGTCATATATTTGGTAAATGAGCCAGAAACTGAATATAAGTCTAACTTCACCCCTGCATTCTATACACTGTACTCCCAGTGCATCTAGAAAAAAAAGCGGGGGGGGAGAGGGTGGCTCAGTATGTGGCAATAGGTTTCAAAGATAAAAAGCCCTATTATTTAATAACTCTGCTGAGTTTGATGAGGTGTAGGGCAGATGATCCCATGGATGTATTTCATCCCTCTCTAATTTTCTTAAGGTTGGCATGGATATTATAGCTATTTTCTATTTGACATCGTACCTAAAATACTCTTTGAAAGTTTAATACCTTAATCACTGAGAGGATGTTGGGCTGCTCTCTTGGAATCTCTACCAGCAATGACAAATTCTTAGCAAAATTGTTAGGGAATGCCTACGATGTGCCAGGTACTGACTTAAGACCTTTGAGATGCATTAGAATATGCCCTTATGTGGCTCACAGTCTAGCTGGGACCGACACAAAAAATAAATAAAATAAGTAATATATGTCATGGTGGAGAGTAGTATTATGAAAAAATAGAACAAGTTAAGAAAGATTAGTAGTACAGGGGAAAGAGAAAGGGAGCAAGTTATCAGTTTAAACAGAAATGCTACAGACGACTTTGTTGGTCAATGGCTGGAACAAAATGGGGACTAGTTTATACGAATTTAAGAGGGAAGACTTTGGCAGGCAGAAAGAAGACCCAGAGCACAGCATGCTCTCCTATATTGAAGTCACTAGTAAGAACCATGGTACCTTTTCCTTGAACTCTAATACAGCATAACGTCCTCTTCAATAAAGTACTCCTGGTAACCAGGGCACTAGATGAGGGAGCTACCTGCCATAACTTTGAGTTGCTGGTTGTTATCTGAAGCACTTACCAAGTACATAATGGAGATGCCCCTTGCTTTTATGGTTTTCTAAATATATGCATTTGAGGAACAGATTTATTTAAGACACATTATTTGCATCATTTTGATAGTGGGATATAGTCACTGTAAGAGTTACATTTCCTGTGAAAGCACTTTTTTTTTACTCAGAATCATTAAGAACTTGGGATAGTCTGCCCAGTTTATAAGCCATAAAGTTAAAACCAACATAATAATCTGCCTTCTGCAACTCCATGAATTTCTGCATGGCTTGTTTAGCTAAAAAAAACAAACAAAAAACACTTAAAGTTGACCTATTTTTGTTTCCTTTTATACTTTATGTAACATTTCTGATAAACTATAATTCTAGGTCAATATCTTGTTCTAACAGCATTTGAAGGTCAATAGTAACATGCATTATTTCTTTCAAACAGAGAGCTATTTCACAGAAAGTATTCTAACTTGATATATCTATGTTAATAGGGAGAAGAGGTTAAGTGAACCATCAAGCAGGTGATTTAGTAAATAAATAAGGGTAATATTCATAAAGTAGAAAGTGAGGAAAAAAAGAATTCAGCTCTGTTTGTTGGTGGTGTTGTTTTAGCAACCTTATCAACATAGGAACAGTAATTCCACATATAAGAAAGATGAAAAAATAAATATAACATCTAAGTGTCTTTAAGCTTCATGACAATTAACGCAGTGGATGAGGACTAGGAGTCAAAGATCGTGAGAAATACAGTGATGGGCAGAGAGGGACAAAAAGATATTTAAAATGGATAAATTAAATTCATAAAGAACTTTTATTTGAATGGGTACATAAGTTTGTGAAGGTATCCCAACATTTTTAAGATAAGAAAAAATCTATAGTTTATAAAGGACAGAACCTGGACACCTGGGCTGTCAGTCCCTAGAAAACTACATATGTAGCATTGGCAATCAGCATAAGGTCCTGCTTTCATCACTGTCCAAGTGGTGGAAGTCAGGCTTGATCTCTAAATCTCTTTCCTTTCACATCTAAATATTTCCTTGAGCCCAGATACTGACTGACAGGAGGTCAGTAAAGGGATATGCCTAACCACTTCTCCAGCATTTAATCACCCAATAAAGCACAAGGTAATAAAATATGGAGAAATACATACCTACTGCAGGTAACTTAAAAGGTGAGTTCTAATGCATCTATTTTCTGGGTCTTATAAAATTTTTCTGACATTGTCAGAATCCAATTCTGTATAACAGCAAACATAGGATTATATTCTTAGACAACAGTGCCTAATAGTTACTACTGACCTTTTTTGAAAATCCTTCTGTAGAATAGAAATCATATAATATCTGCTTTCAGGCCACAATGGGATTAACTAGAAATCAGTGACAGAAAGTAACCAGGACATCCCCAAATAACTGGAGATTAAACAATATAGTTCTCAACTGCACTTGAGTCAAAGAAGAAATCTCGAGAGAAATTTTAAAATGTTCTGAACTAAACGAAAGTGAAATTCCAACTTTTCAAAATTTGTGGGATGCAGCAAAAGTAGTGTTACACTGTTAGCATATATAATATATGTTATATATATATATTTATCAGAAAATTAGGAAAATCTAAAATGAGTCATCTAAATTTATCCACCTTAGAAAACTAGGGAGAAAAAGAGCACATTAAATCAAAGTAAAAAAAAAAAAATAGATCAGAAATCAATGAAAATGAAAACTAGGAATAAATTAAGTCAAGTAAGCCAAAATGAAGTTCTTACAAAAGAACAATAAAATTGATAACCCTCTAGCCAGGCTAATTAAGAATGCAAAGGAGAGAACACAAATTAGAACACTAATATCAAAAATGAAAAATGGGACAGCACTACAGATGCCATGGAAATTAAAATAATAATAAAGGAATACTATGAACAACTCTATGCTCACAAATTTGATAAACTAGATGAAATGGATTAATTCCTTGAAAGATACAATCCGCCAAAACTCACACAAGAGGAGATAGATGATCTGATTAGGCCTGTGTCTATTAAAGAAACTGAATCAATAATGAATAACCTTTGAAAATAGAAAACACAGGCCCAGATGGGTTCACTAGTGAATTCTTTTTTTTTTTTTTTTTTAAGATTTTATTTATTTGACAGAGAGAGACACAGTGAGAGTGGGAACACAAGCAGGGGCAGTGGGAGAGGGAGAAGCATGCTCCCCGCTGAGCAGGGAGCCTGCTGCAGGGCCCGATCCCAGGACCCTGGGATCATGACCCGAGCTGAAGGCAGATGCTTAACGACTGAGCCGCCCAGGCTCCCCTCACTAGTAAATTCTAACATTTAAGAAGAAAATTATACCAGTACTCCACAACCACTTTCAGAAGACAGACGTAAAGGGAGTATTTCCTAACTCATTCTATGGGGGGACATTAGCCTAATAACAAAATCTGACAAAGACATCGTAAGAAAAGAAAATTACAAGCAAATATCTCTCATGAATATAGATGCAAAAATCCTCAGCAAAATATGAGCAAACCCAATCCAAAGAAATACAAATAAATTATACAGTGCAACCAGGTAGGGTTTATCCCAAATATGCAAGCTATTTCAACATTTGAAAGGTAAAGTGATTAATATAACTTCATTAGATCACATTATCATGTCAGTAGATGCAAAGAAATCATTTGACAAAATGTAACATCCATTTATGATAAAAACTCTTAAGCTGGAAATAGAGAACTTTCTCAAGTTGATTGAGGGCATCTATAAAATACCTACTTTTAACATCATACTTAATGGTGAGAAACTTGAAGCTTCCCTAAGGATACAATCTTGAAAGTGGAAGTTAAAATTAAAAACAAAGTATCATTTACATTAGCACCCCCAAAATAAAATACTTAGGTATAACCCAAACAAAATATGTACCAGTTCTGTATGAGGAAAACCACAAAACTGATGAATGGCATCAAAGAACTAACCAAATGGAGAGATAGTCTATGTTCATGGTTAGGAAGATACAATATTGTTAAGAAGTCAGTTCTTCCCAACTTGACCTACAGATCTAATGCAATCCCAATCAATACCCCAGGAATTATTTTATAGATAGTAACAAACTGATTTCTAAGTTTACAGAGGGTCAAAAGACCTACAGTAGCCAACACAATATTAAAGGAGAACAAAACTGGAGAACTGAGGTTTCCAACTTCAAGACAATTCAACTACAGTATTCAAGACAGTGTGTCAAAACACAAGGAACAACAAGTGTTGGTGAGGACGTAGAAAAATTGGAATGCTTGTGCACTGTTGGTGGGAATGTAAACTGGGACAGCCACTGTAGAAAACAGTATGGAGTTTACTTAAGAAATTAAAAACAAAACTACCCTATGATCCATTAGTCACACTACTGGGACTTTACCCCCAAAATACAAGAACACTAATTCATGGGGATACATGCACCCCTATGTTCCTTCCAGCATTATTTACTATAGCCAAATTATAGGAGCAGCCCAAATGTTCATTGATGAATGGATAAAGAAGACATAATATATATATATATATATACACACACAAAATGGACTATTACTCAGCCGTAAAAAAGAATAAAATTGTGCCATTTGCAACAACATGGATGGAACTAGAGAGTATAATGTTAAGTGAAATAAGCCAGCCAGAGAACGACAGATGCCATGTGATTTAACTCATATGTAGAATTTAAGAAACAAAACCAAGGAGCAAAGCGGGGATAAAACCAAAAAAACAGACTCTTAACTATAGAGAACAGACGGTTACCAGAAGGGAGGTGGGTAGGGGGAGAGGTGAAATAGGTGAAGGGGATTAAGAGCACACTTCTCCTGATGAGCACTGAGCAATAGATGGAATTGTTGAATCACCATATGGTATACCTGAAATGAATATAACACTGTGTGTTAACTACATTGTAATTAAAAAGAAAGGTCAGTGTGGTGTTGGTGGGAGAACAAACAGGTTGATGGAACAGAATGGAGAGTTCGGACATAGACCCCACCATTATAGTCAACTGATCTTTGAAGCGGAGCAAAGACAGTCTTGTCAGTAACTGGTGCTGGAACAACTGGACATCGGCATGAAAAAAACTGAATCCACACACATACTTTCCAACCTTCAAGGAACTTAAATGAAAATGGATCCCAGATCTATATGTGAGATGCATGAGTGCACAACTCCTGGAGGATAACGCAGGAGAAAACCAGGATCACCTTGGATGCGATGCCTTTTTAGATGCAAAATTGAAGTCATATTCCAGGAAGGAAGTAACTGGTAAGCTGGACTTCATCAAAATTAAACACTCTGCTTTATGAAAGACAATAGCAGAGAATGAGAAGACAAGCCACAGACTGGGAGAAAATATCTGCAGAAGATGCATCTGATAATATTTTAATCTATTCTCCAGATCTTATTTTAAAAAATTAAGGTGCATCTTATTAAATATATAAAAAACCCACATAAACAGAGGGTCCCTGAGCTGTGCAGTGACAATACCTACCCCTTAGAGGGAAGGCAGGTAAGGTGGGGGAGGGCTGAATTGGGGGCTGGGCTCAAAGATGAGTCCAGAGTGGATGTGGGGAAAGGGACACAGGAATTCTCACAGGGTGGGATGGAGGAAGGCAGGCAGTCTTTGACTTTGACTTCTGAGGGAAAGATGTACATTGCCATAAACTCTCCCCTGAGCACACACGGTCTGTTTTCTTTTCCTGTGGCCACAGCCTGATACATCTGATTAATCCAAAATGATACAAATGACTCCTATACCTCAATAGGAAAACTAACAACCGATTTAAAAATAGGCCAACAAATTGTCCTTCAAATTAAGCTTAAAAGAGAAAGATAATGATTAAACGTTACATTATTTACCAAAAACAAACAAACAAACAAATAAATAAATAAATAAAAATAGGCCAACAGGGGCACCCGAGTGGCTCAGTTGTTAAGTGTCTGCCTTCAGCTCAGGTCATGATCCCAGGGTCCTGGGATCGAGCCCCGCATCGGGCTCCCTGCACAGGGGGAAGCCTGCTTCTCCCTCTCCTACTCCCCCTGCTTGTGTTCCTTCTCTTGCTGTCTCTCTCTCTGTCAAATAAATAAATAAAATCTTTAAAAAATTTAAAAAATATAGGTCAACAATCTTAAGCACCCCCCCAAAGAATATATACAGATGGCAAATAAGCATATGAAAATATGTTCCACATCATATGCCATCAGGGAAATGCAAATTAAAACAATGACATTCCACTACACACCTATTAGAATGGCCCAAATCTGGAATGCTGTCAACACCAAATGCTGGTGAGAATGCAAAATGGTGCAGCCACTTTGGAAGACAATCTGGAAGTTTCTTATAAAAGTAATCATACTCTTACCGTACAATCCATTCACACTCCTTGGTATTTACTCAAAGGAGCTGAAAATGAATGTTCACATAAAAACCTGCACAAAGATGTTTAGAGAAGTTTTATCCATAATTGATAAAACCTGGAAGCAACTAAGAGAGCCTTCGGGAGGTGAGTTGATAAATTGTGATACATATAGACAATGGGCTATTATTCAGCACTAAAAAGAAATGAGCTCACAGGAAATGAAATGATATGGGAAAAACATAAATGCAGATTACTAAGTGAAGAAAGTCAATCTGAAAAGGCTTCATATTGCATGATTCCAACTATATGACATTCTGAAAAAGATAAAAGTACAGAGACAATAAACAGATCAGTAGTTACCAGCGCTGTGGGAGAGATGAATAGGCAGAGTGCAGAGAAATTTTAGGGCAGTAAAAGTACTCAGAATGATATTTTAAGAATGTGCATGTCTCATCACACATTTGTCCAACCCCAGAGGGTAGACAACACCAAGAGTAAATCCTAAGGTAAACTATGGGCTTTGAGTGGTTATGATGTGTAGGTTCATCCTTGATAAATAATGTACTGGGAGTGACCGTGCATGTGGGGGGTAGGGGGTGGATGGGAAATCTCTATGCCTTCCTCTCAGTTTTGTGGTAAACCTTAAAATGCTCTAAGAAAATAAAGCCTTTAGAAAATTCTATAATATTAAAACAACATACAAAACAATTTTCAAGATGTATTATTAATAAAAATTTAAAATTGCCCTAATGATTATTTCATCACCTTTTTTGTCTTCAAGGTCAATGAGTCTCATGCTTTTTCATTAGAAAAGATTTTAAAAATTGTACCTCTTTTTACGTGCTATATTACACCTCACATTGCTTTCAGTCAAAATACAAGTCGTGTCTGGGTAGTCATCAGAAAGTTTCTTCAGACAACACTTACCATAAAACAACAACAACAAAAAAATCAAGCTCTAGGCAGCCCCCTACTGCAGTTGTATTTAACAGTAAAGAAAACAAAGACTCCATGTGAATAAACACTGCAGCTAAACAAGCCAGTTACTGGAGAGCGGCAAGTAAAATTCCTCTGGGAACATGAGAGCATTGTTCCTTAGAAGCCAGGAAGATTTTACCAGCTTTCTGTTGACAGTGCAAATGCAGAATTAGCCATGGTAAAGTAAGCAGAAGAATCAATTAGTAGCCTTTGGCCTGCTGACCTTCTTAGAAACCCTGCCCATACCCTGCACGGGAACTGCTGAATTAGAATGTGATCTCAGGAACTTCCCATGAAGAGGCAAATAGACAGCTCTGTTGTGATCCTATGTCAAATTAATCATCAATATGCTAAATAACAGCCACTATTTTGACAACCAATCTAGTATGGAGATCTAAAAAGCCTACCCAACAATGTCTTCACAGCACTCCAGTTTTCCCCTTTATTGCAGTAGAGAAGTGATAGATTTTTGTCTGAATCCAGAGTGGTTTATTCAACTGGGTCTTAAAAATCTAAATTTGCATCATTGTAGGCACACTGGCAAAACTGACTTACTCGAGATCAAGTTTTGATCCCAGATGCTTCCCTAGGGTAAAAAAGACTAGAAACGGAAATGCCTTCATGAAGCATAGTTTCTCTATTTTGCGTATGCTATTTCAGCCAGGTTAAGTCTGTGTGGAAATACTTTGTGCCATAAGGCAATGGAAAGGCATTATACATTTATAGAAGAATACAGGGATCCTCACCAGGACTAGTCCCAAAGTTCTCTGAAATCCTGCAGCTTCTGGAGTTCACAGGCGCCTCGCCACCAAGATAAATCACTTCCACAGGTCTTTTAGAAACAACCTGACATCCTAACACTGAACCTTACCAGTGTTCCCTCACATCTACTCAACCACTGGGGCAGAGGAGACTGGCTGCAGATAAATGTATCCACCAGGTAGCTGCATACTTTGAGTACAAACATCCCCACATCCTTTGAGCAACTGTTACGTATAAGTGGCACCATTCACAGAGAACACATATAGCTTGTGACCTTGAACCTGCCTGACCTAACCCTTTCCATCCCCCACTGGAAAACAGCAGTACTTTTGTAATTTTGCTATAACTGATATGGGACTGAAGCAATTAATTTCTTCAAGATAGAAACTTCATAAACACATTCTGCTGTAGGATACATAAACACTGGTTTCATGCAATTAATTTATCTGGTATTTTTCTGTCTTATTTTAATAAAAGTATCTCATATTTTCAGCACTTTGAGTATTATAAGTATCGTGTATTGAGTATGAGCCTAGTGCTACATAAATATGGACGCTAATTAATATTCAGTGAAAACCTAAATGGGAATGTTGTCATAGTGCTCCAATGTTTTTTTAAAAAGTACCACATACGAAACACGTGTCTTTCATTTGAACACACATAATTCCATGACAGTCTCTAAGGTCAAGTCTGCAGGCATGCTGCCATTGCTTTGCAATACCATTCTTCTACTTTTAATTTAGGGGCAATGTATTGACCTTCGCTGTAGGAATTCATCCCGCTATGATCAAAACAATGTTGTCACATGTAAAAGTTAAACACACAATCAATACAAAATCTCTGATGTTTATTCTCTCAGTATATCCCAATCTCCTTTCAATGTAAAGGTTATTTGGTTTTCTATAATCTTTGAGTTTAAATCGCATATTATCATCTCCTTACAGATCCATATTTCATCATTTTCATGGTATCTTCTGGTATTCAAAGTATCTTTGAATTGCTTTTCAAACACCTGTCGTCAGATATTGAAATTCACCTACAAGTCCAAAGTCTCCCTTCTCTGTGGATCCCAAAATGATATCTGGAATTTGAAGGCAAAGGGAGTTCTTGAGGGATACTCATGTTTAAAAGAGAACCTATAAATTCAATGTGTTAACCACAAGATGGAATAGCTCCCTGAATTCTGTTCAACCTCCTTCATGTCTTCCCGATGGCGGATCTTAAACCAAAAAATCACATTTCAAAATTTGTTGTATCTATGATGTACTTGCATCATACTTTCAAACTATTTCAAAAGTCATTTCACTTGGGATGGCTCTCTTTTTCCCCAAGCAGAGAAAATAATTGCCTGTCTCTGCTCTCATAGCATTGTGTACTTAAATCTGTCATAACTCATATTACTTGTGTTACAATTATGCATTTAAATATCTTTCTCCCTCATCAGACACCAAGCTTATTGTGGGCAGGAAATGAATCCTAGTGTATCTTACATAAAGACTGCTGGAAAATCTCCCTTCTGTAACTTACAATAAAACTCTAGGTGTATCCCTCCAATTTCTGGGCCTTGCGATATAAAGAGATACTTTTGAAATATCTGCCTTAAATGATTAGCTCCTCCCACAAATGGAAAGGGAGACTTTCATGGAGATCGTTTTTGAAATGGGATGCAAAACTTATTATGAAAAACAAAAGCAGACAGATTTCTGCTCTTTATTTGCAGTTCACCTATCCTAATTCTGGAGACCACTCATTGAGCTCTCTGACTTAATATGAACAAGATCATACAGGAAAATATGGGTGAACAAAAATTCTTCAAATATAATTGAAATTTTTATCTTAATGAAGTTCCAGCAAATGAATGTCTACTTTTTGCCAGTTCCAGCACCTACTTACCTCATATATAATTCCTATATAATCCTCATCATGACCACAGAAGTTAGAAATTGAGGCTCCACCTTTTAGGAGGCCATGTGACTGCCCAAGCGGAAAAAAATGGCAGCAAATCTTGGTTGATATGCAAAGAGTATCTGTTATAAAGCATACTGGTATGCTTTACAATAGTCCCTTGTTTTAAATACCATTGGGATGACTACTGTCCTAATTATTTTAAGATGATACAAGGTGGGGGGGGGGCCTGCCCGGGTGGTGCAGTTAAGTGACTGACTCTTGGTTTCAACTCAGGTCATGATTTCATGGTTATGAGGTTGAGCCCTGTGATGGGCTCCATGCTCAGTGTGGAATCTGCTTGAGATTCTCTCCCTTTTTCTCTGCATCCTTCTGCTTGTGAAGCACGCACACTCTCTGTCTCTCTGAAATAAATAAATCTTAAAAAAAAAAGAAAGGCCCATCATTTTACCCCAATAAATCACATTTCTTTTTTTTAAGTAATCTCTAAACCCAAAATGGGGCTTGAACTGATAACCTCAAGATCAAGAGTCACGTGCTCTACTGACTGAGGCAGCTAGATTTCAATAAATCACATTTCAGTTAGGAAAACTGAACACACTTCATGAAAAACTTCAAGAACTATGTGTAAATCAACATATCAAAAAGTGCAAATAGTTTATGTATTTAAATCATATTTTTTCAGTAATCAAAATGACCAAACTTTTTTTTAATATTTTATTTATTTGAGAGAGAGAGAGAGAGAGCACAAGCAGAGGAAGGGCAGAGGGAGAGGGAGAAGCAGACTCCCCACTGAGCAGGAACCCGCCCCCCAACATGGGGCTCGATCCCAGGAACATGGGATCATGACCTGAGCCAAAGGCAGTCGCTTAACCAACTGAGCCACCCGCATGCCCCCAAACGGCCAAACTTTTAAAAAGTTTTCAAATCAGAAGATTCATGTATCCTTGTTTCCAAGTGAAATTTTATGAAAGATATCACAATATGTTAGTACCATTTTAATGAAATATTTAATAATTTTCAAAAAGGAAAATACAGTTCAATTACAAGTAATGGAATTTGATGTATTTTGAACAACTGAATTAGAATATTGTATTGTTTACTTTTCCCATGGGCATCGGTTTCTGAGGTGATAGACATGAGTCCTGGATAGTAACGTGATTGAACAGAGGCAGGATATACCTAATTTATGAATTCAAGATTTGTATTTAAAATTCCTATCATGAAACAAGTCAATCTTTACTTTAATAGGCTTTCCAAATTTAGCAATGAAGAAAATCAACTTTTTCCACACAAAATTTGAGAGATAATGACAGTTAGAGTTTAATGACAAACTTCCCTTTTTGAATGCACGTGCATACCCTGCAGATTTTGTGGACATGTCAAATCTGTGATTCAAAATGAAGCTGTTTAAAAAGAAGACTGACAGGATCAAGCCAAATGATCCAGCATGGGCTTCCACACCCAAAACATTTCATAAAGCCCTGATGGTTTGGAAAATAGTTGCTTTGAGTTTATTTGCTTTATTTCTTTTTAGCTTATTTCAGATTATTTCTCTGCCTCTGTATAAAGTCAAATGAAAACCACAACTCTGCTCTACATATATTGGCATTCTGAGTCAAGCCCTCCTCTTTTGAGAACCAGAAGAGGAGTAGGGCCCACAGAGTGCAGTCAAAACTCTGGGTACTGTTACCCCACTTACTAGACGTGGGCAAATTACTTACAACATGTAAGCCACAGTGTTCTCATGTATTACTTGATGAGAAAAGGAGTATCTATCTATTGGGTTCTTTTGTGGATAAGAGGAGTCAGTCCTTTAAAAACAGTAAGCACAGTGATCCCCAGGTAGTAAGTGCTCAAGACCTCAAGACATGTTAGGTGTATCTGTTGGTGGTGGTGGTGGTGGTTTTTGCTCATGTTGTTGTTTTACCTGTAAAGCATAGCTTCCAGCTTATAAAACCAGCAGATGATGATGATGATGATGATAAAGAAGATAATAATGGCTACTAGTTATCTCAATTACAGTACCTTTTTGCTCCACGTTATTAACCAAAATGGATTAATCCTTTCCTTGTCTGGCAATCAGGCACAGTTCCTAAAACCCAAGGAACAAGCCAGTCCTTTACAGGTGAGAGGTGTCTGCCCTGCCAACTGGCCCAAAGGAACAGAACGGCAGAGTGCTGAGTGCAGGGAATTCCTCTTGCTCTGTGGGCACAGCTCACACTGTGACCCTGATGGCAAACTCAACCATCTCCACTGTGCAAACCCTCCTGCTTTCTTCCACGGGAAGGATGTAAATTCTCAGGCTGTGTTATAAAGAAATAACTAAAAACACAAGGCAAAACACTAGCTTTGCAAACTCTTACTGTTCTGAATTACTTTGCATTTTCCTTATTTTCTTCTCTCTAGCTTATAATTATCTAAGCTACTCATTTTCCTTCCAAAAATCTTTTTTTTCCTACAACTTCTTAAATACAATGAAGAATACCCCCTACATGATAAGGCCTTGCTCCTATTTTCCAGAAGCTTAGAATTAAAATAAACAAAAAGATACACACTACACAAAACCGGCAATGATACTCTAGCTTCCTTTACCATTCTGCGGGATGGGGTGTCTGCATCACAGTTTAATTTGTAAAACTCTACAGGTCAAGGATTAGGTCCTTGCCAACATGGTAGCCACCAGATACATCTGGCCATTTAAGTTCAAATGAATGAAAATCAAATTAAATTCAAAAATCAGTTCTCTAATCATACCAGCAACCTCCCAAGTGCTCAATAGCCACGTACAGCAAGGGGATAGCCTCTAAGACAGCTCAGGAGAATACTTCCATCACTGCAAAAAGTTCACCGCACAGAGTTGATTTACGGTACTTTGCCTTATGTCATGTTTTACGTCGAAGGTGATGCTTTATTTACCAAATTAATTTTCCGCCCACAAAATCCCTTTAAACTTTTCCTGAAATGAACCAGAACACAAACAAATCAAGTGATCATCTGAGGTATGTATGACTGGTCTATGCCAATAGAAATTCATAGGATATATTAGTCAAGGATTTGATTAGTAATTTGAGTCACCAAAAAAGGGATTTTCAGGGAGAAATACAACTGTACTTGTAGAAAAAACAATCATGTTTATATAAACATTGCCAGCTTTAGAAATTAATCCCATGTGCCCAAGATAGTACAGGACATCTTCTAGTGAGAGAGCGAGCAAGAGGGAGAAAGAGAGAGGACGCCTTCTTAGGTGGTGCATGAGCACTTTTCACCCAAAAGGATGTAACACGTCTGTTTAAAAACAAAATAGCAACAGCAAAGCTAAATAGCCACGCACATCTCAACAGATTCATTTGTTTGAACACTAATCTCACGTCTGAATACAGATCAAAGGGCAAGAATGAAGAATGGAGTGGTCAGAGCTGTCTAGGAAATGTGTAATTGTTCAACACAGAAATCAAATTATCTCGTTTTCAAAAATTAAAAATGAAATCAAAAGCGTGGCATTTATTCTCTCCTGAACTTCCTCCAAATGCTGTGGACCACAGTAGACCTTTCCAGAATACATGTACGACGCAGCCTCTGATACCAGAAGGTTGCGAACATGTAACATTAAAATTGCTGCCCTTCTGCCAACACATGTCACTACAAAGGGCAGTGATAACACACCAAATGTGAATAAGCTGAGTGGACCACCAAGTGAATAAAACCTCCTTAAATTCTGACTTGGACTTGGTATTTACTTGAGTTGCCAGAGCTGAAGAAAACACAATTTTAAAACCATCTTTTGTGAAATGCTCACTGTCTCATTCCAACTCCCTTTCCACTCAGTCAGTAGGCAACCTCACAAAAGTAGTCTCAAAATGTTTACTGTAGAGTAGATTTGGCTTTCCGTGGATTTTAAAGACTGTAGGACCAACCCCTTCATTAGAAAATATTGGCTAGGGTGGGGGGATGGGTTAGCCTGGTGATGGGTATTAAAGAGGGCACGTTCTGCGTGGAGCACTGGGTGTTATGCACAAACAATGAATCATGGAACACTACATCAAAAACTAATGATGTAATGTATGGTGATTAACATAACAATAAAAAATTTAAAGAAAAAATAAAAAAAAGATCTAAAAAAAAAAAAGAAAATATTGGCTAAAGTTCTTAATTCCCTGTTCAACCTCTCTATACCCAAAACCTTTCCATGGGATCTTCACGGTCTTCCCAAAGTTGGAAATCTTTCCTCCTGGACTGTCTCAGTAAATTGAAGTCACCTACACTATTATAGCTTGTTCAACTTTTATCCTTTGCGCCTAATTATTGCCAGATGCAATCTAATTAAACCCACCAGGTGTCTCCCCTCAGGTTAGAATACCTCATAGAATCCTTGCTACCGTTAAAATATGGAATGACAGATGCCAAGTATGTAACGAACCCTTCATGGAGACGTTGATAGGTAGGACTTAAAAAAATCATGACTATAATAGAAGACATGAGAATAACTTAACTAAAAATGTGTAGGTAGTGATGTACATGATAATTCTGTCATTCTACTGTTCACAAACATATTTGTTACCCCTAAGTTTTCTTTATCTAACTGAAAATGTTATTCATCATGCTAAATATAATAATAAAACTAAAATTACCATGTGGGATTTTTCAAGTGGACATGCTATTTTACTTTTACTTTCTCTTGCACTTAATACAAGTAAATACGATGAAGTAAATTTGAAAATTCTTTCAAACATAGGCTATTCCTTTTTAAACAACATAAGGTGATATTTTGATATAATATTCTGAAACCGAAGCAAAGCTAAAAAAAATTATTCTGAAATCATCCAATAGTCTGCAGCATTTAGAAGAAATTTTTGCTACTAAATCATTTACATATATTGGTAATTTCTGTGCTTGAGCGTGGGAAGATTTAAGCCAAATAACAGAATTTCCAGCTTCTTCAATTTCATATCATAATTTTAAAGTAATTTGCACTCCGATTTCAATGTGTCTTCCATGCATGTGACTTGATTAGTTTAAGCAAATTATATAGCATTTCATTATTAAAAATAATTTGGTAACACTTTAAACAAAAATGGAAAATTAACTGCCATTTATAACTCAACATCAAAAAAGATTTTTCTATCCTTCATGTTTTTAACGAATACTTTTTTTATAAGTTATGAAGACATAAAAAGCTGAAAATTCTGAAACTCCCTCCTTCCATCAGCAAAAAGAAAAAAAAAAGACAAATACACTTTACTGGTGAAATGCTGATCTTTAAATAACACTTATTACTGACTTGTTTATTCAGTTGTGATAACTAAATACCCTGCTATCTCTATATTTCATTACTGTTTTGTAACTATATTTTTCTTAGAATTATTTGCTACTAAACATATGCTCATATTTATATAAGTGATGTAGTTTTGTAATTAGCAACTCACAACACAGTCCATAAAACTAGTCTTATATTTCGTCTCGTTACTTAGTGTTAACAGTTATATTTGATTTTAAATCTTCCATCTATGTGATTATCACATTATTGGCATACTAGGGTAAATTCTCAAAAGTTCAATCACGGCAGGCAATAATTAAATTCTGGTAAATTCTGAATATTATTTTATATTAGGGAATACTACTTCTCAGATGAAAAGTCAACATATTCCAAAATAAACAATCGAATGAGGAATACATGTGGATGGTTTTTGCTATTCCTAGAAATTCTTAATAATCAGGCTAGGCCATGCTTTTGACATTTCTTCTCTCCACTTGCTAACACACACTTCAAGGCTGCAATAACTAGATTAAAGTAATAACACACCAAGTATAGCTCCAGGCTACAGTTTTAGCTGACACAAATCATCTTTCACTGGACACACTAACATACTCTGTAACACAAGACGACTTTGCTGGAAAAGCTAGTATTTGCCAAGCTGGGGTTACATTTATATAGGGCCATAAATCTGCAGCTAGATAACACAAGTTTTTGAGAGTTTTTGATAAAATAAGGCTGCTGTAGTTAAAATATCTTAATTACATTTCTAAATTACATCAGCTTTAACCAGTATAACTTATGATTAAATGCTATCTAATCCTTTTTCCTACAGGTTTCTGAGAATTTTTGGCTGCAGGCTAAGTTAGTTTCATTGTTCATTTAAAATAGTACCTTTGTCTTCAATTTGGGAAAAATCAAACCAGTAATTTCAATGCAAAATAAAGAAACATTTAGCATGTTTTCCTGGGTGAAAGTTAAGTTGTAACAAAATCTAACCACACGAAATTGTCTATACTAAGTGAAGAGAAAAATAGAGTTCACATAAAAATCAGTGTTTGATTTTGACTGATCTGCTTTTGGAAATGTCTATTTACAAATGTATTAACAAATAGGTCTGAATCATTGATTGCCTAGCTACACATCTTTAAGAAAACCAATTTAAGAAGTCTTATGTGGGGGGGGGGCGTTTATGATTTGGTTGGCAATGTTGGGTCTGGGAAGAAGTGTGAAGAAAAAATTGTGTTCTGAGGAGTGTCAAATCCTAAGAGATGCTGCTAGAGCTATTTTTAATTTATGAAACTTAAAACACAATTTCCCTCACTTAGCCAAAAAGAAAAAAACATAATTAAAGAATTAGAATTAAACCAGTAATACTAACACAGTTTGCCTGAGTTTTCTGAAGAAAATAGGGTTCTGTACAACTACTTAAAAAATAGTTTTGTGAGAACATTCCAAACACGGCATCCCACCCCACCCCCACCATACTTGAACTCACATGCCCTTTAAAATATGGAAGAATTATGTTTATCTGACTTTAAAGCACATTTTACAGATAAAACATATTGAAATATATTGGAAAGTGTGCAGTGAAATGGGATTACCAAGAACACATTATACCACATTTTATTACTCTTTCTTGAATCGCATTGATCTACCAAAGCCAAACTGTTGGTATTGTGAAGCATCATATATCTGCAAAAGTAAATATTATATATTTACACAAAAAGAACAACGTAAACGTATGCATACAAACATATTATCAGTTTGACAGTGGTGCAGTTTCTAAGATCTCATGTGTATAATAATAGATTATTGATGTGATTTCTTTGTCTTAGGAGACCATATGAGACTTCTCTTAAGGAACTATAAACTTAACAGGCCAACAGTCCGTATGTTTGGAGGATTCGCTTCCAGCAGTTATTTACATTATTTGAATCCTTGGAGTGATGCCTACTAATTAGGTATAAATTATTTTTAAATGAGCCCAAGTATATGCAGTTATAATTATTTACAAAGTATTACTGAAGAACACTAGAAGCTACACCACAAAATGGAATAGCTACCTTTTAAATTTGTTGCACAACAGACAACAATGTAGATGATTAACAGATATGATCATTTCCCGGGGAAATTCTGTTTTTTGTTTTTTGTTTTTTATGAAAACTGAGCAATAAAATTTTCAGTCCTTAAATCTAGGGAAGTTTTTTTTTTTTTTCTTAAGTTCCACTTGTTCCCAAAGTTATATGACTCTGAGTTAATCCTAATACGTGGTGCTAATATAAAACCCACACAGGTTAGCAATGCTGACTGGTCATGTTACCTGCCTGGAAAAATGGTCTAAAACTAGGTAAGGATTAATCATTTCCTTTTGAAAATGGGAGAAAATTAGGCTGTATTTCATGGAGAAACAAAATAGGCCCATTTTTCAATTCTGTTCCTAAGTAGAATAAAAAAAGGTTATACCTAAGAATAGCTCAAGAACCAAGACTAAATCAGTGGAGAGACCTTTTTTATTACCATTTCAAACCAGAACCGGAGTTAGAGAAGTTCGAACCAAGGTACCTGTCTTCAAGAGGCTTGGCCACGTCTGATGTATTCATACATTGTGTATTCGTGCTGTGTACGTCTGCATGTGTGTATGCATGCAACATGCATGCCCGTGTGTCTGATGTGTGTATGCACACCGTGTGTGCCTGTATGTGTGATGCAGTGTGTTAGTCTGGTGTATATAATGTGCATGCTGCATGTATGAATGCAGTTAAGATTTCAGTCTGATTTTTCTTTGCGTGAGGACAGCTACTTCCTCAGGTTTATCTCCTCTCTACAATTCTGCAAGAAAAATTAAAGACCCGGGATGATATATAACATACAAAATAATTTAGGAAAGAAGATCCAGTTCTTACAACAAAGGGATACCAGCTATGAGACAAATGTTTTACTTAAAATTATCTGCTCTCATGTTATGAGGTTCTTTTTTTTTTTTTTTTTCCAGCACTTCTTAGTCCTCTGGATTTGCTTTTCCAGACCCCTGTTAAAAGGACTTGCATTTGCCTTCCCTTACAACAATCTTCGCTCACCTATCCCGATTCTGTTTCTTGTATCGTTTCTCCTTACCTGTTTTCCCAAGAATTTCCCACCTTTGACACATTTCTCCTTTTCTAAGAACTCTGCTAATTTTAAGTGCTACACGAGACTAACCCGTTACATTTGTAAACCCATGATGGTAATGAAAAGGTAAATGAGAAAACTATGATAAAACACTGTGTTCTCTAATTATTCATTGTTGATATCATGTGCTAATGTACAGAAAATGTGAGTACACATTTCAGTTGAGGATATTCTCCTTAAGAAATCACATTAAGGCTACTGAAATAAGTTGCAGATAGGCTGCCACAGTTTGAGAAAAGTCGTTTTTGTGTCATTCTAAGGCATTAGTAGACTGTGATTATACTTTCAGTTAGCAGGTATCAGATTTTACAAGTTTCTTTTCTGCAAGTGATTTATTACTAGATTATGAATATATTTGCAATAAAATTGAATACTTGTCTTTCTCCCCTAAATTCTTTTTTTTAACTACCATAATGAAGAATTCCAAATGATCAATGGCCGTGGATTTGAAGCAATATTTGAAACTAAGAATTTCAGGGTTATTAAAATGCTGTCTTCCAAATTATGTGGACAGAGAACCAAACAAAACAAATAAAAAAAGGAGCAATGACATCCCTAAAAAATCAAAATAGCATTTGTTCCATATCTCTAAATTACATTTCAGGTTTTTCCCAGCTGACTTTTTTTTGTGAAATATAATTATAATTTCGAGTGTTCAAAATAGGTGTGTTATTTAATAATATAATACTTTTAATGGCTTTAAAAATATCAAGTTAAAAATCACCTACCCTTCTGCAGTCTGGAGGATTGTGTCTTTCCCATTTCCCTCTGTTAAACTAAATTCGATCTTGCCTAAAGGTGAAAGAATACTTATATGTGCAGGGACTTCAATAATTCATATTTTTGACACCCAGATATTATATGACCCACTGAATATTCTTAATTAGTTGGAGAAGGAAGCATCTGTATGGATTCACAAATTATTTTAAACATGCCTTTAAATATTTTAAATTAGAGCTTCCAATTAAAATTGTACATGTCACATTGTCTCATTTAATTCCACTGTTCTTTTTAGGAGGCACAGCCTCAGCTGAACAAGCCTCATTGATGTGAGCTGAGCTCAATTAGTTTCTGATGTTCTGCCAAATTGCCTCATTACCTGTCATACAAACTACTGACACTTTTAAAGTTGAGCATTTTGCATCCATATTATTCTCTTTAGACCCAAAATAATTATTCTCATTAGAGTAGTAAAAATAAGCAATTTACTAATAAAGAGTAAACCAATATGTTTGTAATATAAATAATAAGAAAAAAACAATGATGGGCTTATAAATCAAGTGTGCACATAGACACACGTAAACACACATGATTTTTAAGTTATAGAAACCGTGGGTCCTTCGTGAAATGCTTAGAGGTTTGTTATTATGATTGCTTTGTCCATTGGATTTTCCAAATTGCTTACAACATATTGATGATAAGAGAAACTAGGAGTTTTCCATTTTGTATATATTTGAATTTAAAATGTACTTCACCCTAGGATCATGAAACATACATCTGAAGGATTCCTAACTGCACAGAGGGCTTAAAATACATTTATACTACATGCTAGAGGAGAAAGAATAATCAACTACTTCAAATAATCTTTATTTGTAAATCCTTCATTAATGCTGTTTACCACTTATCAAAATATTGACCTGCAGGTAAAGGTTTATATGGTTTTAACCCTTGAGTCCTCAGTCACCCAGATGATTTTTCTTTCTGCTTTGCCCTTTATCCATTGCCTTTTGCATGGGGAAAGAGAAGGACCGAAGGTTAGAATCTAATTAAGAGATAATGTTTTTCAAGGTTGGTCTATACAGATGACATGTATTGAAACAGAGACCTTTTTTTTTCCCTGAATGGCTGGCAGAAGATCATTAATGGAGCAAAAAAAAAAAAAGTACATTACATTAACAGTTTCATGATACTGTAAAATACTCTAGTTATAAAAGTTTCTTTCCACCTGAGGCTTCCCACCCCAGCTGCACATTATAATCACCCGGAGAGTTTTTAAAAAATACCCAAGCCTCGGCTCCAGTAGAGACCAGTGAAATCAAAATCTTGGGGTATTGCTGGAGGCAGGAGTGTTTTGGAAATGCTTCCCAGGTGATTTTTCTGTTCGGCCCAGGGTTGAGAACCACGTAAGAAGGACATCCATCTTTATACATAAGAGATAATCACGAACAACAAGTGTAAGCACAGGACTTTCTTTGGACCTTTTATCTATTGCTTTGTTTTGTTTTGTTTTGTGTGAACTTCAAAGGACCCTTTAAAATTAACGAACATAATTTGATCTTGCTTTAAATACTAGAGTTTTATTTGCACGTCTTTGAGTTTTATTTTATTTGTAATGGAATCCAAATAATCTATGTAACTAGGTGTTTGTGTCACTGAAAAAACATATTTTTAATTTCCAATTGAGAATGAAAGTATTCTTTTTCATTTCCATGATAGGATATTAAATGGAAGGAATCTTGCTATATTGCCTTGGACACAAACCTGGGGTAATTATTAGGAAACTGGACCATCTGAATCTCTTCCCCCCTCAAGTTCTATGTTGATCTTATTATACATGCATTGTTATCAGCGTTCTTGGAAAATCTGCCTAACCTGGAGTCTGCAAATACCGAACAACAAGCCTTCCAGGAAAGCAAATCTGTTCTTGTGCTGTAGGGTTCGTGCCATCAGCAAATATCACTGCACAATTTGCTTTCGGCACCCTTCCCGCTTAGCAGGGGCAATCTCAAAACACGGAAGGAGATGGCAAGAACAGCACACTGACGGCTCACTCTGCTTCACTCAGCATGGCATGTGATCCTCTTGCCTGCTCGGCCCTTGTCAAAGTGACTCTCCAAGTGGGCCGTTTACCAAGGTCTCCGGAAGGGGGCTAGGAGGCACATGGAGCAACATATAAATAAAGCAATGCCTTCCCCCCATTATTTTCATTTCGTTTAGTCACAATATCTAGCTGAATTTTTAACTCAGGAGGGCATACTATTTTACTTTAATTAAAGGTTCAGGGAATAAAATTGAAGATCGCTGCTCTATATTAAATATGTTTATAATTGGCTGCTATAAATTGGTTTCATCCGAACAGTTTCTTTTAGCCTCTAGGCTACACAGTCAGACTTTCATATTATATATAGACTCTGTGGCACCAAAAGAGGGGATATGGAGTTCCACCTATTCAAATCCATCAAAGCAAAGCCAATATTTTCAGAGGAGTTTCTGTTAATGTGGAGTGAAACGTAAAATGTTAGAACCCCGTGCCTTAGGTATGAATCACGTGCTACCTCTTCTAGGTGGCCTTGGCCTGGATTATTTAGGTTCTCCGTGAGATGTTAGGATGGTGAGGATGTAATCATTCCTTCTTTCTCTGCCTTCTCTGTGGCAAGAGCCAGATGGCATTTATGAGACGTGTTGTTAGAGGGGCACGTATGGAGTGGCAGACTATAATTTTTGTCTAGCTAAAGTTAAATGATCCAAAGAGTGATCAAATCCATGACTCTGACAAGATTGGAATTTTATGCTAGTCAGCCAAATAGCTGGTCCAGCCCAGAGTGCTTGTCCTTTGATGGCTGTTCAACTTTGAGCACATGTCTGAGAGATGCAGAGCTACTATCCAGCTTTCATAAACCATTTTTATATTTTAAATAGTTATGGCACATGACTCACAGTGTTTGATAATTTCATATTTGGAATCTTTCTGTAGGACCACTGACCATAACTTGAGGACCTCTCTGTACCTCTGATTCTCCTTCCGCCTATTTATTGCCACTTTTCAGTACCATGAAAAATTCTTGGTACATAGTTAAGTGTCCAGTCTGGCAAAATACAGTGTTGCCCAAATGTTTACGTGCGTTGCAATCATACGGGGGCTTTTGAAAATGCAGATCATCGCTCCCCTTTGCTTGGCAAGATTCTGGTTCCCCAACTCAGGAGTGCCAAGTGGGGGACAGTGAACAGAGAATGTTCTGGTTTTCACTTTAGATCATTGCGGTCAGTTCTAATCCCCTGTCCCGGGACCCCATTTTGAGGGAACAACAGGGAAAAACCTGAACTGGGGGCCAGAGGACTGTGTTTCATGTCATCATTTCACCTCCATGTTCTACGTGACGGTTCAGTGCCTCTGTAGTTTCCCCATCTGTGATGAGGAATTAAGAAGGACTCATTCATTTGAACCAGCTCTCTTGGCTGGCTGATTTTGGAAGATTCTCCTAATGCAGGCTATCTTGACCTTGGCGCTCCTGAAATTTGGGGAAATATATTTCTTTCTGGATAGGGGTGATGTTGCAAACTGCGGGATGTCTGGCAGCATCCATGGCTTCCACCCACCAGATGCCAGTACCACCCTCCCAGTCATGAGAACCATAAATGCCCCCATACGTTACCAAATGTCTGGGGGGCGGGGGTGCAAAATTGCACCTTCACTTCCCATTGAAGACACTGTTAATTCATGTTTAGATATTAATTTAACTTATTACTCTAAGAATACCCTACGAATATGTTTTCCATTTCATTGTCAAGTTATCTTCACAGTATTTCAGACAATGATAATTGGGTTATGCAATGAGTTTCAGGCTGGCATGCACCCCATAAGAAAGTCAACTTCATCACCTGTAACACTGGTCTATGAAGAGATCACTGACCACAGTTTTTTTCTTTGGATTGCTGGGAGCCACTTGTCCCCCATCCAGTCTTGCTGGTTTTACCCATCTCACTGATACCATGCCATGTTGCTAAATACTTTTCATGACCCATAGATGGCAAAAAAGTAAGATCAGTTATACACCTCACCATTCTTTCTTGTAGGGAGCCTCAGAGAGATGTCTCATTAGTTGTGAAAGATTTTTCCATCTCCAAACCTGAGAATAATGATAGCATCAGAAAACTTTAGAACCTTAGAGACCTCCTAATAAAGATATCCTTATATGTTAGAAGACAGAGGCCCAGGTAATTTCAATGGCTTCTCATTGTCTCGTATGACAAGTGAGTGTTAGAACCTAGATGAAACATTGCCAAGCCCTCTGACTCAGCCCACTTCACTTTATTGCAGTTTGATGTCTTCCCCAATGCTTTGAAAACCATATAACGTGTATTACTATAGTGATTGCTAAAGAAGAAGAAAAACTGACAGCAAATCCCAAATTTGCAATATCTATTACTTATGCTAGACGGTTAAGATGTTTTCCATGGGGGCGCCTGGGTGGCTCAGACAGTTAAGCGTCTGCCTTCGGCTCAGGTCATGATCTCAGAGTCCTGGGATCGAGCCCCACATCGGGCTCCCTGCTCAGCGGGGAGCCTGCTTCTCCCTCTGCCTCTGCCTGCTGCTTCCTCTGCTTGTGCTCTCTCTCTGTCAAAAATAAATTAAAAAAAAAAAAATTAAAAAAAAAAAGATGTTTTCCATGATGCTTCTATCTGTCTCTATTGGAATTTACACACAAAAATTAGCCTTGTGAATTGTTATTTATAGGCAGAATGTTGTTTATAAGCTCAATATACATTCAGATGGTTTACCTAGATGATTAAATACTTCAAACTCCTGGTCAATCTCCTACCAGTAGTTCAAAATTGAATTTTGTTTTGTTGTGATAAAGCTGAATAATGAAAATAATCATGATGGTAGTCATTCTTCAAAAAAGACTTACATTAACACTTTGGGATTTTACAAGGGTCTTGCTCTTTTTTCCCCCATGAGCATCTTAAATGCAGAGCCAAACTTCAGAGTTATTATCCATTTATTAATTAACAATGGCCCTCAACATTTTCCAACCCTATATCCTCTATTGCCTGTCCCAGAATAATTTCACTACACCTAAGCACATTTATTAGAGCAGACAGAGGGGGAGTAAAGAAAGAAACATTCGGTCCTACAAGATTTCATGGGATTTATGCTGCTTTGCACTCCATCTGTGACGGCTGAGCCTCTCAGTCCCTTGATATCAACCACAATGCCACTTAGCTTTAAGTTAGTTTCAGCAAGTTTTTGTTGCACACCTTCTTTTACCTAGTAAGCAATCACCTCACTGGGCTTCCCACATCACCCCATCTTTATCTCTCTCTCTCTCTCTCTCTCTCTCTCTCTATATATATATATATATATAAACGTAAATATATATATAATATAAATATATATATAGAAACACATGTATATTTATTTGTGAAATTTATGTATATTGGCAAGAAACTTAATCCCACTCTAATAAGACCACTTGACCCACATCACATACTTCTCAACAACTTGCTAAATCAGGTTCATATAGGTGTTTGTAAATTGGCTGTTTTTAGCTCAGTATGCATTTTCCTATTGAAATAACATTCAATTGTGGTTATGCAGTTGCGTTTTTGAGAATATGACAAATGTCCTTATTGCATACATTATGGAACAAAGGCCCAAGTACTGTAAGTCCCCTTTATGATGAGGTTCAAAATTCTGCTCCACTTCTAATACTTCATTGCAGCCTTTTTATGGAGAAGGCTGCATTGTGAATAACCCAAGTTATAGGAGGCGGGCATGGCACTTCATTCAGGTTACTCCTAAGCCTAGACAACCTTCAAAACTATAACCCAGGGCGCCTGGGTGGCTCAGTTTGTTAAGCGACTGCGTTCGATTCAGGTCATGATCCTGGAGTCCCGGGATCGAGTCCCGCATCGGGCTCCCTGCTCAGCGGGGAGTCTGCTTCTCCCTCTGACCCTCCTCCCTCTCATGCTCTCTGTCTCTCATTCTCTCTCTCTCAAATAAATAAATAAAATCTTTAAAAAGAAAACTATAACCCATTAGGCAGCCTGGACATTGTATTCTACAAATATTCATAAATTAATATGTTTCAGAAATTAAACACACTGGAAGGAAAGCCTTCGAATTAACATATTGCACACCTCAAAGCAGGCATAAAATACTAACAGAGAATAAGCTATTTAAAAAAGATTTTATGGGTGGCATTTGTTGATTTCCAGTGGTGAAAACATTCCCCCCCACAACCACCATTGAATTACCAATGCGATGTCACACTGTGTGGCATGGGGAAGAGAGATCCAGAATCAGCTCTGGATGAATAGTGTACATCCAAGAGACAGAGACCTCACCGATTGCTTAGGAAGGGCTGGTGCAGACTGTTCCCCAGGGGATCATCATCAGAAGTACACAATTAAGGTAAATGCAACAGAGAAAGTTTCTCCGCGGCCTTACAAATCAAAGTGTTCTTAGAGCATCAGCACCTTAGGCTTTGTTATGTACTAACTGTGTTCCCCTAAAATCCTATGTTTAGATTCTAAACCCCACAGTGATGGCATTTGGAGGTGGAGCCTTCAGGAGATGATCAGGTCATCAGCATGGAGCCCAAGTGGATGGGAGTAGTGCCCTTATAAAAAGACATGAGATGGTGAGTCTGGGTGGCTCAGTCAGTTAAGCGTCTGCCTTCAGCTCAGGTCCTGAGGGTTGATCCCAGGGTCCTGAGATTGAGCCCCATGTTGGGGGGGCCTCGCTGCTCAGCAGGGAGTCTGCTTCTCCCTCTCCCTCTGCCTCATCCCCCGCCGCTCATGCTCTGTCTCTCTCTCAAATAAATAAGATCTTAAAAAAAAGAAAAAAAAAACTCAGTGGCTTAAAACTATAGTCATTTAAAATAAATAAATAAAAAATATAGAAATAAATAAAAAGACACAAGAGCGCTCTGGGGTTCCTTCCACCACTTGAGGACACAGCAAGATGACAACCACCTGTGGACACCTCGCCAGACACCAAGTCTGCCAACATCCTGCCCTTGGACTTCCCAGCCGCCAGGACTATGAGAAATAAATGCTTAAGCCACCCAGAGTATGGTGCATTCTTATAGCGTCCCGACCGGGTAAGATACACATCATCTACAAAGTTGTTATAAATGCAAAATCTCAAGCATTGACTTCAGACTTAATTAGAATCTGTATTTTACAAGATTGCTAGGTGAATCGCATCGACTGTTGAGAAGCACTGGTCTGCAGTCTCATCCCCATTCTAACCTGCCCAGAAATTCTGCAGTAGAATGCCCAGTCACATCAGATGGCAGGCTCTCTGCTTCAGAAAGTCACCTGGCAACAGTGTGAGACTCACTGTGGCTACAGGCGATGTGTCCTCACCCCTCTTCCCAGGGCAACGCGTGCCTCCCTGCATTAGTGCCTTTGCCCGCTGAACAATATAGAGCTTAAGACCCAAATCTCTTAGATGAGAAAAGTCTCCTTTACTCATGATGCCACAGCAAAAGAAAAGGTTCTCACTGAATGATTTTCCCCTCTGTGTATTTTATTCACCTTTCTCGAAGTCAGCCAATATTTTTCTGCAGTCAGGCATACCCCATACAGAAATACCAGGCACAGATGAAACCCGATCTGAACTAGGCAGAGCGGATAGCTATTTCTGATGGGGGGGCGGGGGTGGTAGCCAGGACAGGGTCAGACAAGCAAAGCATGGAGGATATAAAGGGTCTGCCACAGCAGTCCTGACAGAAGGATAGAGCACGTGGGTTAGATAGGTTTCTCTTTCCCCGTCTCCGAGGGCAGCTTTTGCCCTGCACTGGACATCAACCATTTTGTGCTCCATTTTCCTAACTCTCAGAAAATGAAGCAACCCCTTTCTTCTTGAATGGTGATGTCCTTCCCCTGCACCCCTCCTCCCCCCCACTTCCTACCTCCTCCCCAGATACCTCTTTCCATCATTTTGATCACCTCTCTCTTAGATCTCCTGTCTCCTTATTTAATGATCCCCTAGCAAGTCAGAGGTAATGTTCAAAACCTTCCAATTGCATAATGTTCAAAACCTTCCAATTGCATTTAAGTGGCTTGTAAATTCCTCGCAGTTCTGACCTTCACCAGGCTGTCTGGCTTTGGGTGATTCCTTTACCTCTCTTGAGTTTGTGTTCTCCTCTGTACAATGGTCCTGGTAATTCAGAGCCAAAAGGATCCATGAGGTCATAAGCTTTGAGCTCTAACAGCTTCTGGATTGTGGTTAGAACATAATTATAGCTCTTCTTATTATCACATTATTTAGCACATGTTAAACCCTCTACCAAAATTGTTCTCTTCAAAGTCACCAGGGATCTGCAATTGGTTAAGTTCATGGGCTCTTTGAGTGTGTTGGAAGCATTTTATTTTTTCGCTATACTTTCCACAGACACATGTTTCTGGTTTCACATTTGGTTTTATTGTTGATCATAGGGGCACCTGGGTGGCTCAGTTGGTTAGGCTCCTGACTCTGGATTTCAGCTCAGGTCATGATCTCAGGGTCCTGGGATCCAGCCCTGCAGCGGGCATTGCACTCAGCCGGGAGTCTGCTTGAGGACCCTCTCCCTCCCTCTCCAACTGCTCCCCTCTCCCAGCCCCACTCTAAGATAAATAAATAAACACATCTTTATCGTTGATTATAGTTTGTGCTTGCTACTTCTGACAAAGCATTTTGTTCCTTTCTAAAAGCTTAATGAAGGCGAATCTTAGATCAGGAGAACTTCACCCTTTCTCAGATTGTGACAGTACTCCTGGTATCGATTTCTTAGAGCTTCACCAAGTACCAGAAAGATTATGAATCAGGGCATCTGGCAAATCCTGGCTTTGCCACTTATTACCTGTAATCTTGAGCAAGTTATTTAAACTCCCTGAGGTTCAGCTTCCCTTGATGAAAATTAGCTATTTGTAGGATCTTGAAGTTCAGAAGATAAAACTGATTATGTGCAAATACTAAGCATTACATATAGTGCTCATTCCATATATAGTGTTTTCCCCTTCTTCCTTCCTGCTTTTATAGCTCATGTATTAATTGTTTCGCCAAGGAAAAACAAAAAAAAACAAAACTTGGATTCTACAAAGCCTACATTCTTAATTTTAGTTCGGTAATGATCCTTTTTGCCACTTATTTATGCCACATTTCACCATGAGTTGCTGTTCCTAATGACATATCTGCCTTGTAGATTCATCAGGCTTAACATTTGAACACAAAATTTGTATCTCTGACTACTATGTACTGCTTTTATAAACGTCTCATCTTCCTTCATTCAAATCCCATAAAGTGCTAAACTTTGTGAAAATGCATTTGTTGATAATGTGCCTTCTGAAAGATAGCATTCGGGACAGTATTATAAAAATAGATATTGTTTGAGAGGAAACACTTCAGTAGATAATGGAAAATACCGAAACTCAAAATTATTTCATTTTGATCTTGAGTAGTGCAATGCACAAACTCACTTCAGAGCAGATCTACCAAAACATCTAAGAACAACCATTTATTCGCTGAGGTTTTTAATTAGGCTTAATTGTCTCATTAGAATCTTAAAGGTAAAGTCCACTTTCTTTGATGTATTTACTTTGACATACTACGTTAACAGGAACTCAGTATTTCTGGTGAGAGCATTTTGTGTTCAGATGTGAAAAAAAAAATTGCAGGCTTCATTTTCTTAACAACATCATTGGAAGAAAGCTGTTTTCCTATGTGCGTGCCCCCGACCCTGAAACACTCTGCTTTCTAGATGCACGGGGAGACTTGGAATGAGGAGCTGACTAGAAAGGTAGGCGACAGCAGCAAATGCTTTATAATCACTGTTCTGTGCATTCATTTTCTCAGTCAACAATGTGCTTTCACGCCAGGGTCTGTGCTAGATACTTGAGAAGATATGTTCCCTGGCCCCAAGAAATTCACAAGTCACACAACCCAAGGTCAAAATCACAAAGCAAAACATATGCACTTCAAATGCAACAGTTACGTCAATGATCTGGGGTCTGTGGGAATAAGGAGTCAGAGTGTGGATGTCTCAGACTCACACAGAAGACAATGCACTGGGTGACCTGTGTGTGCTGTTGAGTAAGTTGCAAAGGGCACATTTAGTTTGGCCATTTTAGGTTTGGAAATGCAAATAAAAGGGACTCTCAAATGTTGTCTATGACCCTGTAGATACGGAGAGATTAATCTGGGGACCAAACAAAGGCCTAACATTCTTCTTACACTTGGAATGACTCACAGAACAGAACTTCAAAATGCCCCATTCTCTCTGGCAGTTGCAATTAAAACTCTGTAATAAAAATCTAATGAAATTAAAGAATGCATGATCACTCCTAAAAAAAGGCAATCTGTGTATATGTGTGAACCATGTATATGAAGTAGCGTTTAGGTTGGAGAGCTGAAAATAGCCTGCCTGGGTTTCTTTATTAAAAAGGGGTGAGGTGGTGGGGCACCTGTGTGGCTGAGTCGTTGGGCATCTGCCTTCAGCTCAGGTCATGATCCCAGGGTCCTGGGATCGAGCCCCGCATCGGGCTCCCTGCTCAGCGGGAAGCCTGCTTCTCCCTCTCCCACTCCCCCTGCTTGTGTTCCCTCTCTCACTGTGTCTCTCTCTGTCAAAATAAAATAAAATAAAATCTTAAAAAAAAAGGGGGTGAGGTGGACTTAAAAACAGGTATTGGGAAGTAGACTGTAGAAGTTATTCTTAAAATGAAACAATACATTTATTTTCTAAGGTGAAAAAGTGAGTTCTCAATCAGCAGTCTCCATGTTGGAGAATTTGCTGAGAAGATCTAAATTAAAATACCATTTGGAACTCAATGGGCATTGCCCATTTGTGGGTTGAGTAGGAAGGCAATTAAGAAATTTAAAAAACAAACTTATACTTCTACCTTCTCCTACTATCCTCACTACTATGCCATAAAATGGCAAACTTTGTGTTGCAAAGCAGTACGAAGTATATGATCTTAAAATAAGGAAACTTTAATAAAATTATTTGATTTTATAAAAGCCTTCCCACATACATTCTTATTCTTGATATGCACCAACACGGGTCCATGAGGCAGCTTCTGAAACTGTCAGATTATTTATAGTTGGGATGAGTATGGAAGGGAATCAAGCTCTTAAGGAATGTGGACTCCCCTCCTCAGAGCCTGACCTGCTACTTAACCACAAGAGAGAAAACTATTTAATGCTACCCTTGTGAGCACACTGTGGAAAGCCTGCTAGAGTATAATGTACAAAGTACGGCATTTTCCGTCACCCCAAGCTGTTGCTTCAAGTTCATTAGAAGAGCTACTGCTTTGTAAAGCAAGGACAGACTGGCTAGGTGTAGGTTAAGGAATCAAGGGCAGGGAGATTTTTTTTTTTTTTTTTTTTTCTCTTAGCACCTTCAAAACTCTAATGATCTGGCTCCAAAAGAGATTCTGTTCTTGGGCCAAATGTTTAGATAAAGCCCAGGCAATAAAATGCCTTCAATTATCTTTGTAAAAGACTTAAAACATTCACCAGCATGAATATTGTAAACACTTTTTTTAAACATGCGCATTACTCGGCTTTAGTTCAACATGTCTCTGAGCATGCTTAACATAGTATTATGGGCATGAATAGTGGATTTTTGGAAGCTCTTTTAAATGTTCTGTGATGACTTTTTAGGCTGTAGATTTTTTGAGAATGAGAATTCACCCTGCCAAGCAGCATGTCTATTATGCGTCATTGATCTCTAAATGTAGTTTTTGACTTGAGATGGATAGCTGTTAACTTCTCAGAAGTCATCTAAATAACACTGAAAATCATTAGAATCACAAAGAAGCTGCTCAGAGGAAAACGTTTCACATTTCCTCTGTGCACATTTGCCAGCCCCACGGTGTTCTTGCTCAGTGCACAGAAAGAGCCGTGTGCAGCACTCTCGCTCACGCTGGCTCTCTGACAGATTCCCGTCAAAGTAAATTGAAACGGGGCCCAGGGAGGTGTTGCAACTTGGATCCACTCTCCACTGTCTCCTGCACGCGGTCTTTGAGCCCCTTTGTAGACATTAAGAGTTTTCAATCCCAGAATTGCTCACCACCTCACTAGACTCCCATTTCCAGATACACAGCCATGGGGGTAAAACTGAGGATGTGATAATGGTGTCCCCGATCCTCCACGGAGAATCCTTCCTCTCCCTGGGGTCACTTCAGGGAGAAAAACAGGGTCTAAAAGGGCCCAGTGCGAGTGTCTGCTACTGTGTCTTCCTTTTTTAGGCTACATGATAGCAACATACTGCTTTAGATCCACCAAACTGATAGACTGTTAATTCTCAATGCTTCCTGGCTTCTTGGGGCCAGCGGTAACCCCGTTCTCTGCACTGGAAATACAACGATCAAAGTAGGCGGACAGGAAGGGTTGCCTTGAGAATGGGGGCGAGGCAGTAGATAAACGCAGGGACAAACGGGAGATGCTTTCTGACGGTCGAGCGAGCAGTGAATGAGGGACACGGGAGATGGGCCAGGCCAGAGAGAGACCCTGGTGAAGTGGGTGTTAGAGAGAACAGGACAAGCTTTCCCCAGGGACTTCAGAACCTTCAGGTGAATCTGAGGAATGAGAAGTAAACTTAAGCAAGCAAATAAAAGCAACTGTGAAAGTCTTGAGGCAGGGAAGAGACAGTTTTTTTGGAGAAATCAGATTGAGGCAGTGTAGCCAGACCAAGGTCAAGATGACAACATTAAGAAATGAGAACAGGGATGCGGGCACAGCAAGAATCTAGCAGAATTTTGTGGGAAGTGGTGAGCAGCAGATACTTTACCTCCTCTTCCTTGGGGCAGCACCGCTGACAGGAATATGTAAACAGACATGCCAGGAAATCCATGGCTCATAAAGTCCAAAAGGAAATTCATTTATCTTTTTTCCCCCCTAAATATAGATAACAATTGTCTGCTGTAATTTGCAATCTTATAACACCATCAAAGAACATGAGTGTTTATTTTTTCCTATCTTTTACTGTAAATTCTGTTAATATTAAGATTTTCTTTTCTTTATATACAGCTAAAGCATGAGAGAATGTAATTATTTCTTTCCATTGTTATTCTCACTAATGGGAAGTATGGCATTTTTGCTCAGATGTCTTTCCATACAGCTTATTTATTTGGAGACATTCATTTACTGCTGTCAGAGCCACCAAAATGGACAGGTAGGCCTTTTCTGATAAGCAAATACATCATTCACCCTATCCCTTCTGCTGTCCAGCCTGTTACGTGTTTTAAGAGGACATTAAATTAAAATTTTTACCAAAAGTGAAAGTCGTCTATATTTAGCTCTGTAGGCTGACAAATAATTTAGTACCAAAGAGTAATCAAAGGTGTCAGCAGAGTTAAAAGCATATTTTTCTGTTAATAAATGTATAAAACAGAGTAAAAGATATCTGTTGCACTAAGCTTTTCACAGCAAATTTGAATTACTTTTCAGGCAGATAATCATCATGCTTTAAATAATTGTTTTTAGCTGTCTCTGTTAATTTTTTTTTTGGGAAAAATAATTGAGTGATTATTTAAAAAAATTTAAAAAGACCCAATATTGCTGTATTTTAAAATCATCACCTTGGATTTCCTTCTTCACACACACACACACACACACACACACACACACACACACACTTTCTCTCCGTATACATACACATACACATATATTTCTTTTTGCTTAAAAACATTTTTTTGGTTGTTTAAGTATCTCTTTTAGAAATACAAGTGCTCAAATTGTTTCAAATGTTACCAGAGGGATTCCCTCCTTAGATTTGGGGAGAATTCAAAATGACGTTGAGCAAATCTCCTTGGCTCTATTGGAAGCATGAAAATTTCCATTTTATTTTTAATACGCCTCAGTGCATTCAAAATAAAGCCTTTTACATTTCAAATGCATAAGTGATGGGAACATACTCTTTAGTATACTAAGTCCTAAACTATGACTTCAATCAATGTGTAAAAACTTGGATGACCCAAGAATTTTTAAATTCTCTGAAATGTTAACCCAGGCCACCAAGCACAAGAAAAATATATTGGATTTATATTTAAAACATTACTTTCCTGTAATTAAGCAAATGTAGTATGTTGCAAAATCTTTAAAGTGCTCTTAAAATGAAAAGAAAGTTTTTAAATTCATCCCATATTTTAAACACCAATATTTATAATTCTGTGGGTAGGTGAAAAAGGTATTTGAAATGAGTATTTCTGCAAAGGCTTTGGATTTGTCTTTTGTTAGGATTATTTTTTGTTTAAAGTATTAATGATCATTTATTTAGAAAAAGATCCCAATTTACACCTAATGCTATAATTTAAATTAATGTGTCTCAAAATGCGACTGACCTTTATCCAATAAATTACGAATGAGTTCATAACCACTGCCATGGTTCTTGGCCATTTAAAAAGGACAGAAGCAAGCTCTGGAGGAAAGCATGATTATTAACAGACTGCTTTGAGTTTGGACTATTTTAATGATTTGGGTTTCCTCGCCAAATGAATATTGCCAGAGATCGTTTATATTTTAAAATATATTTAAGATCTTCCTAAATTCAGTTATCCCCAGCACCCAGCATTACATGTCAAGCATGTAATAGTCACTCAGTAAATATTGGTGGAAGGTTTTGAAAGACATGTTCGAAATTAAATGCTTGAGTGTTCAATGAGTGGTCCTCTGCATGATATTCTCTACACACTATCATATAAAGAAGCATGGTTTTTGAATCCCCAAACATACTGCACCACCTAAAGATTTTTGAAGCTCTGTTTGTGTTCAAATCCCACTCTGCCCACCCTCAACTCTGGAGATGCGAAAAGTATGCTATGTGTCACCTATTATATTTTTTTTCCAGAATGTTCTTTGTATCTTCCCTTGAAAAGAGACCAATCATACTGAGTGTTTGGTCTTAATACATTACATTGAAAGCCTTGATTGTAGGTCACTCCTAATGAACATACACACTAGACCAAAAGCACCATGGGAAGGGGAGCTGGGTGAATTTATGGATCTGTGTGCATATAGCACCTGGACATAATTCCAGGCACAGATTGGAACCTGAATCTCTCTCATATGAATCAAATACCAAATACTGAACATACCAGGAAAAAAGAAGGCCTGGATCTTGGTACTTATGAAACTAGGTTTTCCTAGGTAGGTGAAGGCAGCTAAGCTAATGATAATTAAGTTCTCCACTCTTAGAAGCAGCACTCAGAGGGATGCCAATGAACATTGATCCCCTACTGCTGGTTTATTAGTCTTGGAATAGAGCATTCTGTATTTTAGAGATGAAAAGGAGTGTCAAGGGATGGAAGGAGTCATTATTAAAGGATGCCAGGGTCTCCCGACACAACTGTCAAAGTTAGCACATATTTCCTGGTGTCACGTCATCACAAGAGTCAATACAATACCTTTACATTTTTGGACAGCAGTCTTGCAGGGATCCAAAGTTGGTGAAAAAAAAAAAAGATTTTTTTTCTTTTTTCATAAATTTCATCACTCCTTCCATTCCCAAAGCAAGTAAACCTTTGCGCACACGGATTGGATATATGCTCCTTAAATACATCAACAAATAAGGATACACATTGTTGACCTCGTTAATCTAAGAACACGTAGGAGTAGAATTAAATAATGGTGCGGGCGGTTATTCTGACTGCTCAACACTTTGAAATATAATCACTCGCTGTAGATCTTTTTTTCCTCACATAAGGGCTATGAAGTGAGCTTCCTAACTCTCCCTCAGCTTAACACATTAACTTTCTTCAAGGCATGAGCACTACTTCAACTTAATTGGCATTGTTTATTTTCACAGTTGGTACTATCCCCTACTATCTTGACTTATGTGGATTCCATGAGAAGCAGATGTAAGGAAAGGGCTTTAAGCTGCTTGAGACAAGCAGAAACAGGTAGTAAATCTAAAATACAAAATTAGAAAGTCATTCTAGAAAAGAATAGGTCTCGCTGATTTTATCGCCACCTTCAAAGCAGATGGGGAAATGGTAAATTCCCTTTGACTAGCAAAGGGAAATAGTTGAGAGAAGAGAAGTTTCATTTTGGTAATTATTTTCTTTCACTTAAAAATAGCCCTCGTTTGAGCAGACAGGGACTTACAGAACAAACACCAAGTATAATAAACTTCTAATTATATGTTGATGCAGGCGATGTGGTCGGGAAAATACAAAGGGATTGACAAAGACATTAATCTCTTTGTTCAAGAATTATCAACCTTAGTGTGTTGGCCCACAGCAGGCACAGACTGACCTGCCCTGCGGGCAAGTTCGCCTTCCAACCATCCAGGTCCCATGGCCAGTTGATTCGAGGAATCCAGCCAATACCAGGATTGGAGGATTTAAAAACTTGGAACATACACAAAAATATTCGTAAATTACCATTATTTAGGATCTGTCTTGTTTATTTTTTTTCTATGGCGGCTGTTTAGAAACAAAGCTCATCATTTTTGGATTATGAGAGGGAGAAACTTGTTTCTATTTTTTGTTTCCTTTTGGTTTTGAGTTAAAAAGGGTCAACAGCAGTTGGAGTCAGTCATTCTCCATTGCCAATATCATAAATGTTATACCATAAATACAAATGTCAAAGGATTTGTGGTGAGGGGGTCCCTTTATAAACAGCCAATTCAAACAATCCCTTATTTTAATGCATATATAAAAATATGAGGATTTTAAATACAAACATATATCATTTACACTGGCAAAGATATTCTAAAGAAATTCAAATTCAGAAAACTTTCATGACCTTTCACATTGGCTTCTTGCAAATCTGAGGCTGTTTTTACTCACCCTGCTCTCTTCTGTTGTTAAACTTGAGCCCACACTCAAATCCTGAAATGTTCTCCAAGAACTAACTGAAGACTCAGATCCTCTACGGAGCCAACTCTGATTTATCTCACCTGAAGAAAGATTTTCTCTTAGTTTGACTCTTCCAGCAAATGCATACCATGGCCTTTACCAAGATCATTAATACTGATGTACACTTCTTTCAAATTAGTTTCACTTTTTTCAAAAATATAATATTAATAAAATAGCTGCATATTATTGATACATAGGATTTTAGTTGTATTTATGACGTCCCCCAAATTAGGTTGAGAGTTGGCATAACTTCTTTTTCCTCCCAATCACTAAATGACATTGTATATATTTTTCTGTTTAGAGGATCTGTTTTCCCTCTTGGCCCAGCATATTCTTGTTCACTGTTATGGGCCAGAGCAAATCTAGCCTCTTTTTGAAACCTTTCCTGATTTGCACCCATGGAACATTCCTCCCCACTGAGCAAATCCAGTCCTCTGTTTATCTTTGGAAGACAGCACTGGGCATTTTGTATTGTAGTGATTTGTTCCCTGGCCTACCCATCAGTGCCCACTGAGTTCCTTCAGAACAGGATTATTTATCTCTGAATCCTCAGTAGCTAACATAGTGTATACTCCATAACAAAAGCAACATTATAGTTCATTAAAAGTATTATTAGAAGAATGCCAGTCATAGTGTAAACTCCTGTACAATGCTTCATCCATTTAACTGTTGGTTTTAAAGACCACAATAAATCAAAAGGATTACTTACCACTTTGGCCACCTTCAGCGGAAAAAAAAAAAAAAAGGTATTGTTTGGCTAAGTTCGAAGGACTTATGTTGTCCAGACTAGAGCTGAAGAAAGGACAAGGAAGAAACTAAAGAGGTAGGTCTCAGAAACAGAAATGAATAAGGGGTACTGTTAAACGTTCCATCATTAGTGACAATTTCTGAAATGTTTCTACTTGAAAATGTTCTGAACAAGACTATGAAAAATTTTACCTCTTCTACCTTTGGTCTGAGAGAATGCACTATTTCTTCTGTATGGCATATAATGAATAATTAACGACGCAAAAAAAATAATAAAATGATAAGAATGAAGTTAAGATAGAATTTATCCCCAAAACACAAAGAACACAGAAGGGTGGATTGTGGTAATCATCACGTCTATTATACCTTTGAGAATTAATGTTTTTTTAAGATGATGCAATGATGAATTTTAACACTGGGAAATTTGCAACTTTCTACTGGTTTACTATAAAATAAAAAGTCCTTAAATCTAGTAGTATGACAGTAAAGAAATTATTTAGTCAAGAATTATTTCAACCCCTTGTTTGAAATGAATTTTAAAACAATGGTTTCCAAAGCGTGCTCCCCAGGCCAGCTAAACCATCACCCACGAACTTGTTACAAATGCAAAATCTCAGGCCTCTCCTAGACCTGCAGCTTGGCTGGGGGACAACATGAATGTGTTAATAAGGCCTCCAGATGATTCTAATGTATATTACAGTTTGAGAACCATTGTGTTAGTTTCACCAAAATCTAAAAATTTGTCACCAAATACAGAAGTTGGAAATTCTAAAAACGAAAATTAAATGCTCTGGTCTGATATAAATGTTTAATCAGAAGACAGTCTTCTTATCTTTTTCTCTCTTCTGTCTCATCCAGCTCTGTTCTGCTTTATTTTCCAAGTTTGTCTTTGAGGCCTCTAAAAGCAAGGACTATCTTGTGTTCATTTCTTATAGGTGGCATCTGAGTCACACGACTATTAATTCGGTTAGAAATAACTCAGATGACAGTTATTTTGACTTGTGTGTCTTCAGCTTGAATAGTTCCTCAACAGATGGAACTTGCTTGCTTTTTTTTTTTTTTTTTTTTTAATTTAAAGCTGAGATTGCTTTCCTAATTCTTTTGCCCAGGTCTGGCTCTGAGAATGAGGAAAACCTAAGCAGGCCCATAACACTAGCTTGATCTTAAAAATGTTAGGTTAAATGAAACCAGAATTCAGGAGAAACATAATCTATTCATCTCAAACTGCTACTTATCTCTCAAGCTTCTTTTCTAAGTATTTACTTTTTTGTATTTATTTGGCCAGAATATCTGGCCAAATATCTGGCCAACTTTGGCCAGAAACTCTGGTATTTATGATATTCTTGAAGATTTCTTTAATGATAAAAACTTGTTTTAAAACAAATCAAACTGAACTTCTAATTTAATCCTTTAATCCTTTACATAAAATGAAACCAAAGTTAAATAGACATGTTAAATACAGTTATACATTATATACAGATGTATATATGTATGCATATGGACACATATATATATTTCAGCAAATTGTTTCTGCCTTCAAGTAGATCACAAGAAAATAACTTAAACTATTAACTTTGGTTTTATTTCCTATAAAATTAGATGGTTAAATTAGAAGTTGAATATTATTTATTGTTTTGCTTTTTCTTATTCTCAAAATTTATAGAATTGTATGTGTTATATAACAACACATATGTGTATGCATGTGTGTATAAAAATGAGTACATCAAAGGATTTTCTGTACACTTTTTTTGGAAGTTGTTTATAGGGTACTATTTTTAATCTTACAAATGCCTTTTCTGATAAAAATGCAAATAAATAGATGGAAATATGCTATTCCATCATCTCTTGAAAATCAGACACTGATAAAATTTTGACTTTATAATTTTTGCTCATAAATAAAATATGAATTATAAGGAGTTTATTTTAAGTCCTAGATGTCATAAATTTAGTGCAGAGATGTAAAAAAAAATAAAGACAGTGACCAGGCAATTTTAATAGCATTATTAATATGCTAGCCTTATTTTGAATAATACCATTAATACTTTTGTTCTATTCATTGAGAACCCTTAGCTGAAGCTTTGTTCAGAATGTTTTGGTTCATGACACCCTAATGAGTCTTTTATTTTCTGAGTTTTTCCCCTTTTTCTCTCCATCAGATGCTCACAGTACTTTGCCTACTTTCGATTACTCAAGTTCTGCTTCTGTTGAGATATCTGTCAATTTTATTGATTCAGAAGCCAGGTGACTTTATACAGACAGACCTGGTCAGAGGAAAAGATCTTCGAGAACCTGTTTGTGGAACCTCATTTTATAGCTAAGAAACTAAGCCCAGGATACGAGTTAGAATTAGAATTTTTTTCTGTACACAATTTGCTCTTATAATTAAAACACATAAAGTCACATAAAGAAAGTAATTTTCTTTATAGAGAGGCAATTTTTAGTATCCTGGTTAAAAACCCAGACTTCAGTTTCAGGCAGTCTTCGTTGGACTTCTGGTTATTCAACTTTACAGGGAATTTTTAGCAAGTGATGTAACTTCACTAAACTTGTTTTCTTATCTGTTAAGAATAGGAATAATAATGGCTCTTACCTCAACAGCTTCAATGAGGATTGAATAAAATGACTTTCAATACACTCAGTACAGTGCCTCACACTAACAAGCGTTCGGCTAACATGCTCTAGCCTAAGTACCTGCTGGATTTTGTGTTCACCTAGAGAGACGATAGGTGATGCTGGTGACCTCACAATAAAACAGGCCACGTGGAGCATGGTTCCATTATTCTAGTCATATGAGATTATGATAATGGAAGGCAAAATGAAGTTTAAAGTCTGTACATGTCAGGCTAACTTAAAATAACAGGCAAGATGTGAAGCAGGGATGGCACTTAGTTTCTTTCTTCGGTGCCAGTTCAAATCAGCTGGTGGTGGCTGGCTGGAGGAGAATGTTGTGGAGGATTCTCAGACTGAGTCTCTGCACAACCGGGAAGATGCTCAGATAATTAGGTCATGGGCATGAGAATGACATGTCCATGGTTATATCTCAGGATTTCAGTGCCAGCTAAAGGCCAGCCACATTGCCTAGGTCACACAAAATATGACAATGTCCAACAGGAGAAACCTCAAAAGGTACCTGATTAGTTCTCCCTGATTTTATCCATGCTAATTATCCAAGTTTCAAATTTAATTTCTTCTATTAGAATCTAATTTTTCACTATTAAAATTATTACTGGCATTTTAAAAGCCCACTTCTAAAGTATATTACTTTATTACCTTCAATGAATGTGTCTGAATACAATGTAAAATAAATAAATAAAAGCCCACTGCTCCATCTGATTTACCTAAAGAATGATTCATGCAGTGTTATTTCCTATCTCTGTTTTCAGATAAAGTCACAATTCCCTTTTCCCCAAAAGTTACCTTTCAATGTTCTCTGGTTGGCTCAAGTGACAGATATGTAAGTAGACTTCTACATGGGCCAAATTTCTGATGGAAGGGTTTCAACCCATCCTCTGATAAACTGCCATGATTCCATGAATGTACTGGTGAAGAATAAATCATTTGAAAAGGAAAACTCTACAATATAAGACAGGACATATAAAACTTACATCAAATGAAAGAGGTTTTTGGTGTTTATTTTTTATTGCACCTTAATATAAAAATAGATTGTTAAATGTAGGTGATCCTAGGGAAGTCTGGGTGGCTCAGCTGGTTGAGCAACTGCCTTCAGCTCATGTCATGACCCCCGGATCCTGGGATCGAGCCCCGCATCGGGCTCCCAGCTCAGCAGGGAGCCTGCTTCTCCCTCTGCTTGTGCTCTCTCAGGTGCGCTCTCTCTCTCTCTCTCTGACAAATAAAACCTTTAAAAAAAATAAAAGTAGGTGATCCTTGGAAAAGTAGGTGGATTCTGGAACGTAAAATGAAAAAAAGATTTCCCTAAATTTCTAACGTTAACCTGACTTATCTTTAGGAAGAGGAACAAACGTAGATTTTTGACAAATGAGTGAGTATGTCATAAAATGTTTGAGCAGAGATAAATTTATGCTACGTCTTAAATCGCTAATGACAAAGTTTTAAGAAATATTTTTATATTCTAGAAAAATCCCTTTATAAATTTTTACGACAATTCAGATACTGTTAAAAAACGTGACCACAAATGAAAATCTCCTTAACAGACCTATATCTAAAAGGTACATTTGAATAGAATGTTATCCACAGTGGAATTCTGATGGTTTAAATAAATGAAATAGGCTTGCTTTCAAAACAGTTCAAAATTTCTCATTTTCCTCAAATACTTTCCAGTGACTTATTTTCAATCCAATGATGCCAACAATTTCCTAAAAAGCTCATGTTCAGAGTGATCTGTGCACACGGTTTTCCCAGGTTTTAGCTTAGCTGGCTTCACCTCAGAGTGGCACCATCAAACACTCCTTGCCAGAGACAGACATTCAAGAGGAGGGCAAGTGGGTCTAATGCCTTTGCATCCCTCTGGTATCCTATTAGTGTCATTAGAAAATAATTAAGTTAATTATGCCGGCCAAATAACACGACATTCTTGAATCTTAGCAAAGAAGTTAATTTTGTATTTTTTGCTTGCAAAGCCTGCAGTCTGTAATGCCTGATGTGAATGTCTTTAAGAAAACTCCAGACACAATATTTTCTAAAAGTCAAATTCTAAGAAAGTCAAAATCAATATTCTGTGCATTACTAATTATTCAGAGGTCCTGTTATGAAGACTTTGTTTCAAGGCTTACTTCGTTTTTAGCCCCAAAGATGGCTTTGTACAACGAGAGTGAGAGTTAGGAGGACAAGACAATGGCAACAGCCATTCTAACCCCTCCAGACCCAGGAAGGCTGAGAGCGGTGCACTTAAGAGCCCAGGAGCTGCCGAAAGCACTGCACATGAACCTTCTGAATGTAGGACTTGGGGCCTTAACGGTATACCTGACGCAAAGAATGGGTTCAACGCATGTTTGCTGAATCGGTGCAGAGATGGATACGTGAACGAGTGAACAAATGAACCTGTTCAGTCTGAGTGTGGGGGGAGGAAGCAGTAGCTCCTGAGGTATCCCCCCACCTCCACCCACCATCAGCCACAGCCAAGGATGACATTCTCTCTCCACAACCGACAATATTAGAAAACCTGTCTCAGATCGCCAACCCTGAGCATAAAACCCTAACTTCCTGACACGCGCAAGGAAATTATTCAAGCAACAGATAGTGCAGGACACAATGTAGCACAGGTTACTATTAACACAGGTTACTATTGATTCATTTGGTTCTAGCAATAAAGTCATGAGATTGATAGAGTTAAGGCCTGAAAATTACAGTTTTTTGAGTTACATTTAAACTATGATTTATGTAGACAAAAATCTCTACTCGGCATCCTTTCCTATGAAGACTCATGTAAAGAGCAATAAACAATCCCACACACATAAATAACAAAACACACAGTTATTACTTAACAAGGAAATCTTATTTCCCTTATTTACAAATTACTGAGGTATAGCTCATGCTTAGCCCCCAAATCCACAAATTCGATATGCTCCAAATTCACCACTTTCCCGCAGATGATTATTTGGTCACTCCTTCCCCATTTGTTTTTATGCTCCCAGCTACTTAGTCGTGTGTAAAGATGCTTTCACTGCAACAGTATTGACCACTCTCTCAAGTGTATAAAAAATAAACCCCGCTGGTGAAGGACTGCAATTGTGTCTCCTTTAATCACTGTGATGGGATCACTGCATTTGGCAACAATCAAATAAATACCCAGTTGCTTTTATTGTTTGCTAGAGCAAAGTCATATCTTTAAATGAGTGCATACTGTAGTTAAGGCATTAAATGATGGGCTATAAAACATGCATTGCCCGTCATTTATCCCTGCTATATTTTGTGTTTCCTAGGGTTACTTGTTTGATGCATGGAATGGTTTGATGGTTACTATTGATTCATTTGGTTCTAGCAATAAAGTCATGAGATTGATAGAGTTAAGGCCTGAAAATTAGTTTTTTGAGTTACACTTAAACTTCAAGTAGGAGGACGTTCAGAGAAACATGGGAGCAAGAACGCAGGTCTTTTTCTTATGAGTGCAATGGGCTTTCAAGGGACCATCTCTAAAATTCTTACAATGTGGAGCTTCAGGAGGGACTATCTGCATCTTTTTTTTTTTTTCCCCCACAGAACATGATACAGAGAAAGCTGTTAAAGCAATTTCCTCACACAGTTCTTGAAGAGTATTCTAGGAGACTCTCTTAAATTGTTTTCTTTTTTTCCTAGTCACAAGGTACTAAAGGGTAAAAAAATAAAAATAAAAAATGGAAAAGCAACCTGTCATGGGTCCAATTTGAGAGAAACAAAATGCAGTGGGAAGTAATGGTGCTTTTGCGGGCAGGAGTCTATATTGTAAGTAAACAGTTCCTTTCTCTGGGCTGCAGGACATCTCTGTTCCTACAGAGGAAGCTACCAAGTTCCCCTGGAATTATTCTCAAAAACCATGGGGAACCCCAGTCCAGACTCATTTTAACCCTATCGATAATTCAAAGTTTTGGAGTGGTCATTGCCTACAACATAAAAAGACTCCCAGGAATTTTCAGTCATTTGATTTCATCGCCACTACAGCAAAAGCCGTGTTATGGTATTCCCTTTCACTGCTCCAGTTTTCCTAAGGAATGAAATCTGATACCCACAAAGAAGTGGATGACTTTTGTACAGAAACAGAAACAATCAACAAAATGAAAAGACAAACTACTGAATAGGAAAAAATATTTTCAAACCATATATCTGATAAGGAACTAATATCATATATATATATGTCCTATAATTCAACAGAAAAAACAAAACAACAGAACAATCCAATTAAATAGGCAAAAGACCTGAAAAGACATTTTTCCAAAGATACACAAATGACCAACAGATACATAAGCATCTCTAATCTAATTAGGGAAATTCAAATCAAAACCACAATGAGATATCACCTCATGTCTATTAAAACGGTTTTTATAAAAAAAAGGCAACAACAAATGTTGGTCAAGATGTAGAGGAAGAGGGATCCCTGAGCACTGCTGTTGGGTTTATAAATTAGTACAGCCACTTATGGAAAACAGTATGAAGGTTCCTTGAAAGATTAAAATGATTAAAAAATAGAACTAACACACCATGCAGCAATTCCACTTCTGGAAATACATCCAAAGGAAATGAAAACACTATACTGAAGGGATATCTGTTTCTCATGTTCACAGCAGCATTATTTGCAATAAACAAGACACAGAAACAACCTAATTGTCCACCAATGGATGAACGGGAAAGAAGATATGGTATATAAACAATGGAATATTATCCAGCCATAAAAAGGGAGGAAATCCTGCCATTTGAAATAACATGAATGGACCTCAAGGGCATTATGCTGAGTGAAATAAATCAGAGAATGACAAACACTGAATGATCTCACTTATGTATAGAATTAAAAAAAAAAAAAAAAGCCCTCAGAGAAAGATCAGATTTGTGGTTACCAGTGCTCATAATGACTATAAGCCAACACTAATGGAAAACAAAACAATACAAAACCAAAACATGAATCCTGTTTCCCAACCCCCAGAACTAATAATAGTCCTCCCACGTCAACTCACTTTTCTACACCAAAGGCTTCGTATCTACACCTGCGTTCCCAGCCACAGTTGCCATTCTGGGAATAATTAAATGGCTCCTCTCACAGTGCATGTTAGTTTGACTTACACTGGCTTCATGCTCCAGATGAAAAGGTCTAATTAGCTGACAACTCTTGGGCATCCCTATTCCGGTTCCTCCTGCTTCTGAAAACAGTCCTAATTCTTATTTTGGTTTCTTTATTTTTAATTTCAGTTTTACTGATATATAATTGACAAACAAATTTGTAATATATCTGAAGTGTTCACTGCGGTGATGTAATAAATGTGTATTTTAGGAAAGGATTGCTCCCATCTAGTGAAGGAACACAACCATCACCAAACATTTAAGTTCTACTCTGTTAACAAACTTCAGTTATATTATACATCATTATCAACTATAGTTACCATGTTTTACTTTAGATCCTCAGACATTTTTCATTTTTAAGTTATATTCCTTACCAAGCACCTAGAAGGAAACAATGCTCTTTCTTTAGTGTTGGAATGGTATGCGTATAATGTAGATGTATAAAATCAGAAATATGTCATTTAAGCACATGCTTTAACTAACCAATGACTGATAACAATGATATATTTTAATTATACACACAGGCTAGGGCTACTCAACACCCAGTGAATTAGAAGCCAAAAATACAATTATCAATCATACAAAATACCAGGAAATAGTGTAACTCGTACTAAAGTGTAAAGTATCAGATACTTAATAGCATCTTTCATAAAGAGGAATAATGGAAGTGGCAAGGACCTAAGCTACTAGAATGCAAAATCTAAACAGGAACATGTTGACATATTGTGCAAACGCTTTGCCCAGGTGAGGTAAAGCCTTAATACAGTAGTTTCCTTCATCCCACTCCATATCCATGGTTCTGCTTTCCACTGTTTTTTTATTTTTTTGTTAAAGATTTTATTTACTTATTTGAGAGAGAGAGAGGGAAAGAGAGAGCACAAGCAGGGGAGCGGCAGGCAGAGGGAGAAGCAGGCTCCCCGCTGAGCAGGGAGTCCGACGCGGGACTCGATCCCAGGACCCTGGGAACATGACTTGAGCCGAAGGCAGATGCTTAACAACTGGGCCACCCAGGCACCCTTGCTTTCTACTGTTGTAGTTACCTGTGCTCAATCCCAGTGTGGAATCAGATCCTCCTCATGACTTACCAGAAGGTCCATAGTAGCCTAATGCTACATCACAATGCGTACCTCCTTGACCTCACTTCATTTCATCCAGCAGGCATCTTACTATCTCAGAGAATCACGAGGGTAAACACAGTGCATGAAGGTATTTTCAGAGACCACACATGGCACACATCTTTTATTACGGCAGATTGTTCAAATCATTCTTATCGTTGTAAATCCCTTACTGTGCCTAATACATAAATTAAACTTCACTGTACACATGTATAGAAAAAGCATCGTATACATAGGGTTTGGTACTATCTGCCATCTCAGGCATCCAGGATGGTCTTGGAATGTATGCCCGAGGCTCAGGGGTAGTTCCACGTGCTGTTTGCATTCATAGACTGAGGGTACCCTGCAAAGTCCACTGGCTCCTGCGGAAACAAAAATTTCACTGACCTTCACTCATTATTTGTTTGTCCCCTATGCTCACCTTGCTACAGGGCTTGCCTGAAACTACAAAACTGGCTAAAAGTTGGAGCAGTCTCTTCATCCTTACCTCCTTGCTAGGGCTATCTAGAGAAAATAGTGTCTGCCTGTCAAGAATGCTATAGAAAGAAGCATCTTTTAGGTCTCTCAAGCAAGAAACGAATATGGCAATTTCTTTATTACTACAAATGGTCATGTACTGTGGCACGGTGTCAATCAACAGTCAGCCAAATGAGGCACAAATCCAGAATTCTGGGTGTGCAAGATGATCCATGGAGTACAGTAAGAAAAGTAGAATTTCAGTTTATATATTTTTAGTCTTATCCTTTTTGACTTTATTTTTATGCATGTTTTATAAGGCACACAATATATTAGTATAAAATACATGTGAGGGATTTATAAATATTTATATTGGGCACGCATTCTTAAAATATTTTTACTAATAGAATTCCAGAAAAGCTCGGTAACCACTGTTGACACATATGCAGATAATATGGTTTATACACACATGTTACCCAGCACTGTGGCCAGGCTGAGAAATCTAACTACCATTCGTAATAGTAATTGGGGGAACACTGTAAATATATCATTAGAATTGTGGCTAAATATGAACTCCTGTTATTAGCTGGTGTGAATATTAGGAACTCTGTTTGAAGGCCTAATATGAAGAAAATGTAAATTCTTACTAACAATCCTGGACTTTTGCTTTCCTTGTTACCCTCTCTCAGCTTCAGCCGCCATTATCCGAGGGGTGGTTGGATCTATAACCTCTACCTCCTCAGGCTAACTCATACATCACTCTCCAAAGGGCTGGCCAGAAAACTGTAGATTTCTTTCTAGGGAGCCACATAATGATTCTATCTCATATTTTTACCTCACCTGGCAGTTTATAGAACATTTTCATATCCATTATCTCATATGATATATTGCTCACAAGTCTCTGGCTTCCTGGGATTTCTATTATCCAAACCCCTCAACGGTGACTTTCAAGCACTGTACCTTCCGCTAATGTTGTTGGGTTTTCTTTTATCTTGTCTTTCTCTGTGGATTTTACATTTCTGAAGGGTTATGACTACCCTCCCTAATCTTAAAAATTTCTTTCTCCTGTACCCAGACCTCTTCCCAGCACATGGTAGACAGTTAATCGCCTTGTTGACAATTTGCTTCACACTCTTTAATCAACCTTCCCTCCTGTCAGGCAAGATCTGAGCTTGCATGGGCTACTCTGTTTCTTGCACAGAATCTTCTTACTTGAATCAAATAGCTCCTGAAACCCCACAGATATTTTTCCCAGAATTTCTTCCTCCTCCATCCACCTATTTTGTAGATTCCATTTTCTACAAAGGAATTAGTTGCTTACCATTATTTGTATTTACTACTCATAGTTAATTCATATCCACATATCCAGCTTTTCTGAATAAGTTTATCTACATGCCTGAAGTATAGTTAATTTAAGAAGTTATTATGGGATGTGTAGGCCCATGGTTTATGTTGGTAGTGAATTCTATTTGGCAATAATTACTTATTCACCCACTATTTATTGTATATCAGACAAGAACAAGCAAGCTAGTTGGTACAGAGCTTAGGTAGTTGGGGGCCATACGGTAAGGAAAGGCTATACCAGAATAATAGTAATACTCAGTAGATCGAAGTAAGGGTCACAGGAGACACTTTTAATGTGCTTTCAAGTTCAAAGGAAGAAAAAGTACATTTAACTAATGCTGACAAGTTTAATAACAATCAAAATGATTCATGAAGTTCCTACTTGGGCAAAACACTTATTAAAAATTAAATTAAAAAATTCAGTCCCTGTGCTTTACGACCATATAATGTTTTAGTAAAAACATTAAAGGCATAAAGAGACATGAGTATTAAGCACAAAAACAAATTAAATGTTAAAAGTAGTAGCAGAGAAGTGGAAGTGATGAAAATTGAATATTTCTCGAGCTGTCTCTCATTACCTACAAATGATTTGTAGATGCGAATGCTGCAGACACACTAGTAGAGTTGAGAGTCATTGAAAAAAAAAACAACAAGAAACAAAAAAATAATATGGGAATTCTATTGCACTGAAACAGCCTTAGCATTTTGTTCAAGGAGATGTTACAGCTTTGAAAGTAATGCTATTGGTTCCCATTAGCAAGATGTGACTTCAACATCCATAATTCAACTTACCTGTTCATTCAATTATAGTGATTCTGCTGAGAGGTGTGGCAAACACATTCTCCACAGGAAAACATAATGACAACAAAGAGAATGTTTTGAAAAAAAAATTGCTTGGCAGCTTTCAACACTGTCTCAAAGACTGACTTCAGCAATGCGAGTTATATTAATTTTAACTACTTCTCTCTATTTTTTTAAAAGCCACTAACCCAAATTTAAGAGACTCAGGTAATTTGCATGCCCTCCTTTATATTTTAACTATTTAACCTAAGATGGTTAACCAGAATTTATACCTATTTAACATTTCATGATTGAATAGAAATGCCTATTATAGCTTCCAAGCACAAGTGAGCCTTTGAGAAATGAGTTCTTGAAAGTGTCTCGCAGATACTTGTTCCTTTCACAAATGTGCAGAGAAAAAAAATCATAAGTGCACAGGAATTGAAATGCTCTGGTATATAATATTTATGCCTTTAGGGTACAGAAAAATTGGCCAAAAGCCAGTTCCTAAATAAATATTCATTGCTTCTGTCCTACAGGCACTTCCATCATATTTTACTAATAAGAATGTTGTTTGGAGGCAGAATTACAAAGGTCAGAGCCTAATGAAATAGTACTTTTATCTTTGGATTCTCCTGAAGAAGCAAGCGAGAAATTAAGAATGTGCATTTTGTTGCCTAAATGAAATGAAAGAGCCCCCAACATGCAAAACAAATAAATATGTGTTAATTACACTACGGTTGAATCCTAAGAATGTTGATACTCTAGATTTTCTAGGGCTACATCTAATTATAAAGGCCAGCATCTTTTTGAAATTGTATTTACTCCTATGTAAATCATCTGCTTAAAATGCTATCACAATATGCATAAAAGCTTTCTTGAAATTTTCTATTTGAAAAAAAAATTTCAAACTGTCATTCTTTAAAAGCTTCTGATCTAATTGCATACAAACTTTACTTTTGTTCTAGCTCGTTTTTTGAGCAAAATTGTTTTCATTCTGTTTCACTCTCATTTAGTAGTGAGACTCCTTAGGTCTCAGATTCCACAAATATTTACATCATGACAGGAACAGCAACCCCAAGCTCTCAGAAATAAAAGTGTATTGAGTATTTATAAAGTATTATACCATCTGCCTTGCTGTTCTCCAAAACCAGGCAAATCAGTGACTCTCTGCAGCAGACATTGCAATGGTTTTGTTAAGGGAACAAGCCTTTTTGACATTATAGTGGGCCATTATACTCTTCTACTCACCACCAAAGACAATATTCTGGATGCACCCCGACTGGACCACAGTTCTATGTCTGATATTTTTTATATCCCCAAACAGACAGAGGTGAGGCCTGAATAAATTTCAGGGAGCTCTGAAGTTTTCCCCTCAGACAAAAAGAGTAATCTATTATATCAAGATTTTGATATACATTTTGTATAATATGTATGAAGTCGGTTTGTTTTTGTTTTTGTTTGTTTTGAATGTAGACTCCACACCCAGCACGGGGCTTGAATTTACGACCCTTAGATGGAGACCTGAGCTGAGATCAAGGGTCAGACACTTAACCGACTGAACCACCCAGGTGCCTCCAAAGTTGTCTTGATTTACATCTACAAAAACTAAATTGTATGTTGAAGAAAGATAAATGGTACTAAAAAACTTACCTGTTTTAATGACTCTCTATATATAGTCAGGTATTTTTAGTTTTGCAAAATATGTATTTCCATGTTTGTACATTTTATACTCAGTGAAACATGGAGTGTTTGGTAAGTTAGGTATGGAGTTTAATCATTCTCAGTTCTTAAATGAGTCACTTGCGTATCAAGATCCATATTCTAATATCATACAGCTAATTTAGAGTTTTCATTTCCTTACTTTCACCCAAAGTATTTTTCCCCTGTATGGAATGAGGGTTTTATTCTAGCTATTATTACAGGGCATATGAATAATGGAACACAATTTTAACAATTCATAGTTTTCATTTAAGAGATACACAATAAAAATTAAGACATGTATTCATCAAACAGTTGAGCGCTCTGATGGGGTAAAACCATCCCTAGGTGCTACATGAAATCAAATTCCATCCCTTCCCAAATTTGAATCTAATTGGAGGAACATGGGAAACACTTCCAAATATCAGGAAACACAATTAATGAAATTAGTGATCTGTAGATGACCTAAAATGGGGGTTCAGATGTAGAAAATATAATTAGAGACTGCAGACAGAAAAATTCATAGGAGACTGGCTGAGCAAGGTATGTTTTAGCATTGGTGAGTTAACCACCCTTCCTGGAGCAGGACAGGCTATGAAGTAGGGTGTCAGAGTTTGGAAAGATATGATGAGAAGGAGGGACACTGAATGCCAAGGTAAGGCCTTTGGACACAAAAAGAATGGAAGATGGTCAAGCCAGTGAAAAAATGTTTAGAGAGATGATAATCATAGTGTCAGGAAAGATGGAAGGAGATTGACTGGCAGCCAGGAGGCAAAATGGTTAGAGATCTTGCACTATTGAGTATAAAAAGTCAAGTCAAGAATCATGTACAACATTGATATTAAGGAATAATATTATAAAGCTTTTGAATCTTACAGGTGTTTCCCTGTAGTACACCCAGGGGACGAGAAGGACATAGAAATACTCAAGTAGTTCTGTCAGCCATGAATTCAAGAGCTCTTCACACTTTGATAAGCTTTGACCTCCATGTGCTTAGAGATTTAATCATCTTTCCAATCTTTTCATGATTCACAATGAAGTGGCATACTTGTTCATGTTTGTTCTTATGATCTCTGTAAAGTAAATTCTGGATTTCTAGACACTAGTTTTTCAATATTGGATATACCCTAACAAATGCCCGTATTTTCTGAAGAAATTCCTGAGCGACTTTAGGAGAGCAGACTACAATTTCACCTCCACATTGAATGGCTAGCTGAATACACAGTATTTTCTTGCAAATGTCTAATTTTGATTTAAATTATTTTAATGTTATTACTTATGTAAAAACAGAAGATTAGCCTTTACAGGACTTGAAAAAAACCCCCACAAAATCCATAAATAAAACTGTAAAGGTTATACTATTCAAAATACCAGGTTTAATATGTTATCACTGATGATGTTATTTCGATTAATTTGTCACCTGTGATGCATCTACATGATTAAATTTTAGTGAGGATTTTTTATAAATTGCACATGGTTGGGTTATTATTTGTCATAGAACAACTTAATTCAGCCAGTAATTTTGTATATTCTAACTATAATGAAACTTCAGTTAGCTCAACTTTTGAGGCTTTAAATGGCATTAAGTTAACATAAACACATTATTTAACTGATCTCTTTCTCCACCCCCTCCCGCCACATGATTTCTTATCAATTATAGTAGAATTTTAAATTGCACGACACATAAGATGGTTAATGAGGATCTCATTAGCATAATAACATTTTAAGATTATAGAATGAAAACTCACTTATCCGTAAAAATCTCATGGAAACCTCATGTACCCTTGACAATAGGTCCGAGAAGATCTACTTTCTGGACAAACCAAGATTGAAAAACACACATAAAATACTGAAAGTCACAAGGAGGGGAGGTACTTAAATTGGTTTTGTTTTCCAGGAACGATGATTCTTTTGGTTAATCAGAGCTAGGTAGGATAAGAAAATATCTTCAAGAAAATTATGTTTTGAAAATTGTACATTTTCCTTTTAAGAGTTGCTGCCTCCAAATACACGTTTTCCTCAGTGAGAACAGTATTTATAGTATTTATAAAACACTCCAGATTTTCTTCTGTAAATCTATAGTTTCTGGGCTTTTAGCCAAGATGTAGAAACATGCTGATAACTCTGGTGACAATTTTTGTATCACCTAGGTCATTATGTTAGTTACAAATTGGGTATTTGAGTGGTATTAAATTTATCATTCCGTTTAACAAAAAGAAAAACAAAAGCCTGATTTTTTTTGGTTGTATTTACATTTCAACAGCTTCAGTTCCTTGAGAGCATAAAGACCGGCCATTACATGATTAACGCAATGGCCACGATGGTCAGTCTTATATTATCGCGGGTGAGTGAAAAACAGATCATAGGGAATTATTCAACTTTTAAATGAACATGAAGTTCCTAACAAGCCCTGTTTATTAATGTAACAAATACTGAAATATGGTTCATACTTTTCTCCCTAAATACTCTTGGATACATTGAATTTCTCAGGAATTTCCGTTCCTTTCCTTCGTGTCCTGATTAGGGAAGAGCTGGTGTAAGGGAGGAGGGAAGCACGGACAGACCCACCTTGAGGGGTTTCCAGGAGATTGTCCTCCACAGAATGGAACAGCCCTCTGTGAGGAGGGGCTTCTATGGCTCCATCTGGCCTGATTTCAAGGCATAAAGGAGCTTCTGTTGGTACTTAAGCAAAATGGATTGATAACCATATGAATACACAGAAGTTAGTATGCATCTTGAGGAAATCCTAGAACTTGGAGATCTAGTGTTTCACATAAAAGTGACTGCTGACCTGCTTGAGGTAATTTAGAGATGGTACAGCCAAAGAATGACCAAGAGATGTGATTATAAATCTGCAGGACAAATAAGAAAATGCCATTTGGAAACTACTGTCAGTTCCCCTTGAGGAACTTACCCTGAAGGAATGATAGAGGATGTGCTCGTCTACAGAGATGTTCCTTATGGCATGGCTACCAATAATGAAGAACAGAAAACAAGGTAAACGTTCGACTGTGGTATGTGTGTAGCATGAAGGTGTTAGAATGTGCGAACGTGATACTGAACAACATGCAAGGATTTTCAACACATATTGTAGACAAAAAGGAAAGCAGTCAATAAAACCATTTATGAGCTACAGTATGAGTTAATGTTATAGGAACACATGGCACACTCAAATTTGCATAATTCTCAGATGGTTTAGGAAAGGAACCATTTACAAAGATGTAGGTGGGGTGTTCCCAAAACGCACTGGGTTCCACAGGAGAACTCTCCCCAACCTAGTATGGCAGAGACAAGGCAAAGAACAATTCCTAGGACCCAGAGGAGGTGTCTAGGGAAGGGCACATTGAGAGGAACTAAGAGCTGTGGTCAAGGTTGCTTGAGGCAACCATGGAAGGAAGGAGCCAGGGAAATTAAAACCTGACCTCAGTGTCTGCTCCCTTTCTCATGTTCTTCCAGATCTTCTCACACCCTGAACCGAAAGAAGCCAGAAAGCAAAGGAGGCTCTCATGCCTCTTGAGACACAGAGAGCAGGATGGGAAAGCATACAGCTAAGAAAGGGGCTGGGGCTGTACCTTTACAGGTGCAAGGTGCAACTTCTTATGTAGAAATGAATGCCGAAAAAAGTCTAGTAGAACACACTAAAATGTCAGTGGCAGTTATCTCAAGGGGTGGTGCAACTGAATTATGGTGATTTTTTTTTTCTTCTTTAAATTCATCATAATCCACTAGCTGCAATCGGTATTGCTTCTACAACGAAAATCTCACCATGGAAAGAACGCTTGCCCCAGGTTCATTTTATTATATAATTCAAGTTTTAATATGTATACTTATTCTCCATATGAAGTTTTCGTACTAGTTTTGTTTGTTTAAATGAAGAAAATTAATCCTTGGGAATTCTGAAGAGAGAATGGTGGCATAAGATCTCCCGTGAATCATTCTCCAGAGTTGAGCGAGAAATGCTTACATGTACATCGAGGTGAATGTATAAAAACAATGACAGTATGTAAGAAAAAGGAATAAACGTGGAGTTTTATTCTACATAGAATGAAACTCACTGGAAAAAAAAACTGTATTTTTGTTCTCTATTTTATTTTTTTTTTAAGATTTTCTTTATTTATTTGACAGAGAGAGAGACAGCAGGAGAAGGAACACAAGCAGGGGGAGTGGGAGAGGGAGAGGCAGGCTTCCCGCGGAGCAGGGAGCCCGATGCGGGGCTCGATCCCAGGACCCTGGGATCATGACCTGAGCCGAAGGCAGACGCTTAACGACTGAGCCACCCAGGCACCCCTGTAATTGTGCTTTAAATATTTACCTGGAACAGTGATATAACTTAGGTCTCATAAATATGCTAATGCCAAGGTGCCAGTGAAAACATGTCAAAAGTTGGAAGGTATAAAGAAGCACAGAGCTTGATTCAGAAATGAAAGGAAAGTGCTATGGCTCAGGGGTACTTGGTACAATGTTTTTTTCAGACACTTTCACGACTATTGAAAATGACTGGGAGTAATGACCAAAAAATAAAAGAGAGATGAACCTTTGAATATGGAGGGGAAACCAACAGTATATGATGTAGGTTTTAAAGAATGTGTGCAAGAGGACATTCCAGATGTAAAGAGAAAAAAACTTTCTGGATTTTTCAATCTTCTGGGAAAAATCACATGATGAAATAATTAAATTTATTCAGAAAGGTTAATTCTAGATTCAAGCGCCTCTCATAGAGTTGAAATCCTCCCAAGAGACACTTCCATCCAACTTTTAACCTATAATCCCAGATAAACTCATTGCATGGACAATTAACTTGAGAATGATCCTACTTTCAAGATTGTTTAACCCATCTGAATTTAACAAAATATACAGATTTACTATGAAAAACAACCAAAAACAAATGTAAATAAAAAGCGGAGCACCCTTTTGTCGGATTGGGGAAAAGTTGTTTTGTGATAGACATAATTACTTGGTCGTAGCTCAAGAAGAGTAAACCAAACCACTGGACGCCTTCACACATACATGTAGAAGAAAGGATAGAGATGAAGGAAGGTGTTTTCTGGAGGCACTAGGACCCATAATCATTTTTGAGTAACAGCAAAAAATAAAATCCTCATAAAACTTTGAGATAAAAATCAACAAATATTAAATATTCTCAATTCTGTATTGTTAAAGCACTTTAAAACACAGGAATGACCTTTAAAGGTCCATCAAAATTTTCTCAAGGGAATCCACTGCCTTTTTTTCCTTACCAGAATTAATTAGCTGCGTCCCACAAAATGAGGCATGCGATGCCTTTCAGTATTTTTTCAAGAACTTCAGCAAAGTCATATATACATATGTTATTCAAGCAGAGAACTGTATTTAAAAATAAATATCTCATTTATCACTTGTAAACTCTTTTCATTTTGGCTTTTTGCTATAAAAATATTTAAAACACTCAAGCTCCCTGTCAGCACTGAGCTTATCCTGGCAAGTAGCCTGCTGAGAGCCTGGCTTTCTAAAGAGCTGAGTCACATTACCATGGGCAGTATATTTTGTTTGTTTTTCTTCTTTCCCCTATCTTCATAGGTAGAGAGAAATCCAGAGGAAGAAAATAGCATATGGCTTGCTTTTATGTGATAAAACAACATCTGATGCCTGGACTGGACTTGGTATCAGAAGCCCTGGTATTAACCCATCTTTGCTTTTCTGACTTGTGCCGAGTCACTTCTTGCTCTGTTTCCTGATCATCGAAATACATATTGCATTATTGCAATATTGCATTATTGCAAATATTGCATTATTACAAATGCAATAATTCCTTCCAACCTTTTCCAAATGTCATTTTCCAAATGTCACTATCCTACAAGGTCAGTGCACCCAAGTCAAAGTTTATAGTCACGAAACAGTAAGGACAAAGCACACCATTAAGTTACCATTCTATTAGACAGAGCAATAAGGAGTTTATCTGAGGTTGTGTGTACATAACAAGAGATTTACTCTTAGAAGAAAGCCAAGACCTGACTAATCACTTTCAGCATCTTTCCAGCAGTCTTGGCACCACCAGTATTTTTATATCCCGTTTGAAAAATGATGAAAATATCTGAGAGAGGTTAAAGAGCTTGCCTAAGAGATCACACAGCTAGTAAGAGCTGAAGCTAGGTTTACAAGTGAATTTTAATTGGTCCTAACCCTGTGTTCTTTTCATTACAGCATTTGCATGGGGGCGGGGGTGGGAAATATCAGAAAATTCTGCACAAAAGCGATCGAGAACGGTAACGTAGTCTGAACACTATGATAGCTATGTAACTTACGATATACAGGTGAAGATTCAATTTATACACAGAACTTTGTTGTATTTTTATCACAGGTGTTGTCCTTTATGGTATGGAAGAATTTGTGGATTCTACTCTTGGAACTACTTCCTGATCATTTAACACTTTTATGGGCTCCTGCCATAATATTCTAAGCTTTTAAAATTAATAGTGTTTTTATTTTCTCCTCAAAATGCATTCCTTTGATAACTCAATAACTTGACATGAGGGTTACCACGTCTTACAGCAGACTAATATGCCAACATCACCTGATCATGGAAATCCAGACCATGTAAAGAAGCAACTATTAGACAAAGAAAGAAGTTACAATTCGTGAATCTACTGACCTTAACAACATAATTACACACAGAACCACTCTGTTACTACAACCCACAGCAGGGTTCAAATGCCTCAAGGACAATGTGTTTGTCTTGATACCGCATCCACAAGGGGGTAGGAAAAAAGTGTTGGTAGTCTGCCAACAAATATCAACAAGTGAGATGTGGAACCAAGAGCAGTAATCAAGATCAATGTTTGCTATGGAAGCTGTTGGAGGGCATCTTCTGAAGACTATACCATGACTTGCTATAGCAACAAAGACTCTATGCCAGGTACACGGTAAATAATAACCCCATCGTGTTTTCACTGCCAGACTGAACACTTGGAGAAAGGCAAGCTTAGAAACAAGCTTGGGATCTGATCATTTGGTATTACATAATGAAGATATACTATACTGAAACATGCAGTTTACTTTTAAACGGATTCTGGAAAATTTAAATATGAGGTCAAATCATCAATAACATTTAAGTCCTGGTTAAACCTAATATATCACCAGATTTTAAAATGTGTATGTATTCAAGTAAACAATATATATTATCTCATTGGCAAATAGGTTTTTATAGCAAAAACAGGTAGATACTATCATGCTACCTTTTATCAGTTAAATATTTTTAAACTTCAAAATGACCAAGCCATTCTCTGATCTCAGCCAACCAAATAACAAAAAAAAAAAAATGCAGTCATACCCCAAGTGGCTGGTAATTTCCTTGGAAATTGTCGAAAACCATCTGGAACTGAAACAAACGTGATCAAACTGAACGGTGTTCTTGTATTTTTCTTCAACAGGTATTTTTCTTTTAAAAGCACCAGGTTAATTAATTATTCTTACAAAACAGAAAAATGTGCCAGTCATTCCTTTCTACGTAATGTCTGCACCATGAACAATAATCCGGAGCTTAAGATAATGAATATGATATATCCTTGCCTTTGAACAACACAGCTGTCAGCCATGGGGCTTTAAAATTAATAGGCTCTTCAAAGCTATAAATCAGAAAACATGATAATTTTATATAATATTTCTTAAAAGGCACTTACGTTTTGGAAGAAAACACTTCTGGCAGCAAATTGCCTGTTAAAATAAAACATACCATTTATTGGGATCCAGTAAATAACATAAAGGATGATGCATTGTTATACTCAGCACAATTACAGGGCAACTTGAAAAACTCTTCTTGATTTCATTTAGTTTTTTTTTTTACTAGAAATTAAAAATCATCTCCTTGGTTGTAATAATTAAATGCCTTTCAGTTAAATGCATGTGCACTGAAATCACAAAAGCTAATGAGTTTCATGTTTGAGAGCAAAAAACAGAAATTACAGGGCACATTATCCAGGTCATGGGTGTAGAACCCAGCATATTCCCTCAATGACTGTAAGAAGCACATGAATTCGTGTCTAAACCAGAAGTTTTAAGGACTAGGTGTCATGGAGGATTTCATTTCTACTAAATAAAAATAAAATACCACCAGGTAGAAGTTACTCTGAATTGTGCTCTTTTCAAGTATTACATGACTTACTTGAGTTTTGTGTATACTTTTCAATGAACTACACTGAAATCTGAGAGATTTTCATTTTCAATACTTCATAAATATCACTGAGATAAAATGAAGTAAAGTCACGGTTCATGCAATACGCAGAAAAGAAACAGACGGGATTGAATCAATATAATATGTAATCCTAATCAGAGGCAAAGGACTGATACGCTTGTAGCAGAAGAAACTCAATTGTTATTTCTTTCCTGTAGGACCTAAATTAGTTTTCTCAGAAGTGAAAATCAAAAATATGGAAAAATTTTCCTTGGAAATTCTGCTTGTTTGCGTATATAATACTACAGACATTTCTTTCCCAACTGTCTACATATGTCACCAAGGCAGACCTCCAAATGCCTCAAATTACATGAAAAATTTTATCGGAGTTTTACCATATCCTCAGAACAAGTAAAATGTAAAAGCTTGCAAAACTGATGAACATTTGGTACTAATTTGTAAACAGAGGTAGCTCCTGTTGTAAATTCATCTGAGTTCACTTGAGTGTTAAATTGTCAGGACAGCAAAACCACTTCTCATTGTAGTCCCAAGACTGACTCTGTAATAAGATTTAGAAAGGGGGAAGGGTGCTCAGAGATGGATGGAGTACAGTCTGGGAATGCTCCTGGCTCCTCAAGGTAGGCTGTTCTTCTGGGAAGACCTCTCGCTGCTGGCGCCCTGCTTTCTCCTGTTGCTTTGGCGGCCCTAATGCAGCGTGGGGCCAAATCCCCTCTCTGAAGGAGCCCTCGAAGCAATTAAGGGCAAAACGGATTGAGTAAATGAAATAATTAATGTAAAGGTCACCTGTCCACAGGCATGATTTCCAGACGTCTCTTTGCTTTGATATAAATAGAAGCATTCAGGACAAAAAGTATTATCAAGTTTAGTTCTGTTAATTCTTAAAAATAAATAGTTCGTTTCCCCCACTAACCACCCCCATAGTTCAGTTTCCATAATTTCTCATGATGCTACCATTTTAGCTTAGTGAAGGGAGGGTCTCCACAATTCCACTGCTATTCACGCAAGTTACCCCAACCCCAATCTGTTATCCACATATTTGTCAGAGTATTCTTAAAAAAAAAAAAAAAAGAGGCAGATATAATCAAGTTTCAGCGCTCCTTAAAAATTACAGTATTTTTTGTTGTTACTGCTCATACAGCAAATTTGAAAATCCTTGGCATGGCTTCTAAGGCTTGTTCTGAATCCTGCTGACTTCTCTGGTCTAATTTTTCACAACAGGTTCTTATCTCCTCATATTATGGACATAGGCCTTTTTCCCCTCTCCCTCAAATTAGCCCCCCTCTTTTGGTGTCTGGTCTCAAGGTCTGAGGACCTTGACAAAAGTAAAAGCAGATGAAGCCCCTCCATGTAACTCTTGACCTAACTTACAGATCTCAAACATTCCCTCCTCAAAGTCTTCCCACAAATGCTAAACTGGGTTGCTTTTACAATCTCGTAATTGTGGCTTGTTCGGTGTTCCCTTTTTAAGCAGTGCAGAGAGAAGTGTTGAGCTCTGCTTAGTTCCCCTATGGATACAGTAAACATAACATTTGTCGTCTAATGGGGAGACTGTGAAACTAAAGGCCTTAAGCAGACTAGATGCCAGTACAGGACATGTGATCTAGGACTGGGCTGAGCAAATCCGGGCAACTGGTCCACCACCCCATGGAGGAGAAGTTAGCATTTATATGGACGATAACAAGTCTAAGGCTGCTCAAGTTAAACTGAGGGGACAAAATGCAAGCAGCTGATGACCTTTCAAAGGTGAGGGTTACTCATACAACATGTTACATGAAGTAAAATGTGAAGTGGCCTCACGACTAGTTGTTTTCCTATACTAAAAAACTATAAAAATCTGTGAACATCTAAAACTCAAAACAGCATCCAATGAACTTACAAGGTTATCAACAGCTGGGTCACAGCCAAAATCAGAGCCACCAATTAAATGCTCACTGGGTTAATTTCTGGGCAAGCCAGGAACTGCCATTTCACAGCCTCTGGATGAGTTCCTCTCTGACATCAACACATTCACATTCATCAGCTTATTTCTAAGCAAGGACTGCAACAGCTAACAGGTACTCCTCTACTCCAATGTACTGATCATGGACCGGATAGGGGGATAGTAAAATACACTTCAGCACTTCTAAGACCTTCCCACCCTTTTCATAACCAGATCCACAAAACATCCTCTTTGACAATAGTTCAGTGTGAGGTGCAAACACTATTTTAGTCTAAGAACAGTGGACCTCCCTTTAGACAATAAGCTTGCAACTTTACTCTCCAAAGAAATGGGTAAGGAAAAAAGTAAATATATGAGCATCTGGGTCCTTGAAATAGGCCACCTTTCTTTTTCTATGTTTAGGACTCTGGTTGAGCTCATCTTCTTTTGTGTGTGTGTGTGTGTGTGTGTGTGTGTGTGTGTGTGTTACACACACACACAGAAAGAGAAAGAGAGAGAAGGAGGGAGGGAGGGGGCGGGAGATGGAGATGCACTTGCACTCCTGTGATAGCAAGGTCATTTATTTTTTCCTTCTTTGGAGGTTGAAGTGAAAGTGTGAATCTTTAAGACTGAATGGGATTTAATCGGATAGTGGCAAACCAATAAAGACTAAAAACATGGGAAACCTGATAGCTTAGAGTATTACTAAGTAGATCACTTTGGCCTAATTAGAAATTGGAGGAAGCCTTTGGAAGAAGACAGGACATAAGGCTGAAGGGTCCAGATCCTTATGCTGTGTTAAGATGTGTCTACTTTTTTAAATTGAAGGATATAAAGGATTTTAAAAAGGAATGTGGATAACATATTTTTGGTTTTGCTAATCAGGATAGCAATATGAACGATAGTTACAGTGGGATGAAACAGGCCTGTTAAGAGACTCTTACAGTAATTTAAAATTGAAATGATGACAGAATTAACTGGGACAAAGACAATGGGGAGGAAAAGAAAGGGGGAGATCTCCAAGGTCTTTAAGAGACAGAATTCATGCACAGTTCCGACCATCTGGGAACAAAGATTTACAGATGTCTTTTCAGTGTTTGCCTTGAGTGACTAAGCACCAGTTACCAAATTAGTGATCGTAAGAGAAATTAAAAATAAAAGTGGAGAATGAGAGGAGAAGACAAGGAATTTTCAGATTCTTAAAGTTTCAAACTTTTGAAGTTCAGTAAAACATTCAGTAGACAGCTCAACACTTTGATATACACTGCTCTAATTTTGTGACTGAGGAAATCAAAACTGAAAGAGTTGAACTCTAAAGGTCATACAGTGGCTGTGTGGTCAAAGAAGGTTTATATTTTAACTTCCTTGACTCCAAATTCCATCCCCCTTGTAAAACTAGCTCTTTGGCTTTGCAAATTCAGGCCTAAGTAACCATGGTTTCTTCATCTATGATGCAAGGATGGTATCTATCCTTTTGATTTGCTGAAATACTGTAAAGCTAAGATTTAGTCAACAAAAGCAGAAATCTCTCAAGTGAACGTTTAGGTTGAATTGGCGCAGATCCTTTCAAAACCTAATTATTGATAGGCAACTAGCTATACAAAAAAAATTACATATATATATATGTATATTTATATATGGTTGTGCAGCTCTGCCTCACTATTCTACATTGATTCCACTTGATTAGGAAACCAAAAGCCACGTCTATGTCTATGCTGCTGAGGACAGTGGATATGGAGCATGAAAAGAGACCAGATGGCCCTTAATGTTGAACCGGCTACCTAGGAAGACATTTACTCTGATTTTTTTTTTTCATTTTTGTTTCTTCTTTTAATGAAGATTTTTATTTGTGCATTTCATGGTTGTTATGTGAATTTGTTGCTACTGAATAGGTTGATTCTTAAGCCTTTTGTGAAAATTAGTATGCCTCTTTGTGGTTATAAATAACAGATGTATCCTTTTAGATAGAAAGGACAATTAAAGGTTTTTTTGTTATCTTTCCATTCTTAAACTTTGTTGGTATTGATTTATTTGGATTGTTAATCATCACCAAACATAAAAGATTATCTCAAATGAGAGCATGTCATGTCATGTCTATTTTGCTGTTTGCTAGAAATGGACCATTATGCTGCCAACATACATTGTTAGAGCAATTTATTTTCCTGGTTTTCACCCTCCCCCACTCTACTATGCAGAGATATGTTAGTGCTTTCATCTAAAGTCTTGCATTTTCAAAGAGGATAAAGAAAGAATTGGTCATGCATACAACAAAGCAGAAACATTTATCACTGAAGTTAGTGAAGGGTGGAGACATATTTGATTGTGTAGTATATATAGCAAAAAATCCACTTGTGGAATTTTAAAAAGTTGCATTTGGAAAGAAAGGATTTTGTTACTTTAAAGTTATAAAGCCCTTTAAAGATTCAATTACATAGTATTTATCAAAAGTGAATGGATAGAGATTAAGGGTGTTGACTTTGGAGTCACACTGCCTGAGTTCAAAGGAGACCTCAATACTTCTTACAGTGTGGACTTCAGCGAGTTACTTAACTCTCTCTGGCACAATTTCTTTAAATGTAAAAGGAGGAAAATAGTAATCACCATCTCCTGTGGATATTTTGAGGATTAAATGGGATAATATATAATAAAGCATTTAGAATACGGCTTGGCATATAATTAGCCCTCGATATATGTTAGCTTTCATAATGAATTGAATCAATCTGTTGTTCTACTCTTTAGTATAATAATTACCAAATGATATTATAGAAGCTAAAGCTTTGCTAATATGAAATGACATAATGGCTCAATTATCCTACACTCAGAACAAAATCAGATAGTAAGAAACAATATGAGTAGCCAATGTTTATCATGAATACTATGTACAAAATCTGAACAATGTTAGCCATACATACAGAAAAACCTCAGCCTTTTGTTTGTTTCTTTGTTTAGGTCTGACATTTGGCAATAAATGATACAAAGATAAACAAGATTCTTCACCCTGAAGCAACTTGTAATCTAGTTGGAATGTAAATAGAAATAGAGACAGTATTAGGAAACATAGGATTATTTCTAAGAGACAGTTATAAGGTGGGGAGAGGGGAATCATTTTTGTCAGAAAAACAAACTTCTGGAAAGAACCCCCCATGCTGTAGGATCTTATGTGGAATCACCTTGCCATTTGGCAATCTTTTTAATTCTAGAAGTATGAGCTCTTGCCTTTCTACTAAGCTTTAGTTATTAGTCTTTCTAACAGCTAATGCCTCATTTCTTATTATTCGCATTGCTGAAAGAGCACCATTAATGTAACCAATACTTTTTGAGTACCAACTAAAGTGAAACACAAGATCCATCCATCATCAAAACTTCGAGTGCCCTGAGAATGATAACATAATGAATAAGCCATAAAAGATACAGAAGAGCCAACACAATCTTGAGAAAGAAGAACAAAACTGGAGGTACCGTGCCCCCTGACTTCAAACTATATGACAAATTTATAAAATCAAAACAGTATGCTATTGACATAAAAACAGACACACAGATCAATGAAACAGAATGGAGAGCCCAGGAGTAAACCCAAACATATGCTCAATTTATTTATAGCAAGGAGCGAAGAATACACAACAGGAAGAAGACAGTCTCTTCAATAAACAGTGGTGAGAAAACTGGACAACCACATGCAAAAAACGATATTGGACCGCTATCTTATACGATACACAAAGAGCCAGTCAAAACGAACTAAATACTGAATGTAAGACCTGAAACTATTAAAATCCTACAAAGAAAACATAGATGGCAAGCTCCTTGACATTGATCTTAGAGATAAGTTTGGGAGTCGACAACAAAACAAAAAACAAACAAGTGGGAATCTAACAAACTTCTACATAGGAAAGGAAGCCATCGACAAAATCAAAAAAATTCATACAACTCAATAGCAAAACAACAACAATAACAAAAACTGACTAAAACACGGGCAAAGGAGCTGAACTGAATGGGCATTGTTTCCAAAGACAACACATAGAAACCAACAGGTACATCAAAAGGTGCTCAACAGCACTAAACATCAGGGAAATGTAAATCCAAACTACAATGAGATATCACCCCCCCACCAGTTAGAATGGATTATTACCAAGGAGAAAAAAAGTAACTAGCGTTAGCAAAGATGTGGCGGAAAGGGAACCCTGGTGTGCTGCTGATGGGCATGTAAATTGGTGCAGCTGTTATGGACAACAGTATGGAGGGTCTCAAAAAATTAAAAATATAACCGTCAAATGATCCAGCAGTTCCACCTCGGAGTATTTATCCAAAGGAAGTGTAAACACTAACTTGAAAAAATATACGCACCCCCATGTTCACTGTAGCATTATTTACAACAGCCAAGATATGGAAGCAACCTAAGTGTCCACTGATGGATGAATAGATAAAGAAAATAATATAAATACAGTGGAATACTATTCACCCACAACAAATCCACTAGAGAGCCATTTATGATAACAAGGATTGAACATGAATACAATAGGCTAAGTGAAGTCATACAGAGAAAGACAAATACCATATGATCTCACTTACACATGAAATCAAAAAAACCAAAAACCAAAAATAAATGATTGAGTTCATGGATACAGAGAACAAATTGGTGGTTACCAGAAATTGGGGGGTATGTGTCAAAATGGGTGAAGGGGTTAAAAAGTACAAGCTTCTAGCTGTAAAATAAGTCATAGGGATCTAATATACAGCACGGTAACTATAATTAATACTGTGTTGTATCTTTTAAATTTATGAAGAGGAGATCTTAAAAGTTTTCATCTCAAGAAAAATAATCTGCAACTATGTATGATGATGGATGCTAACTAGACTTACTGTGTAATCATTTTGCATGCACTATATACAAATATCCAATCATTGTGTTGTAAACTAAAAACTAATATGTTATATGTCAGTTACATCTAAATTTAAAAAGCCATTAAAAAAAGAACAAAGCTGTCTTAAGGACTGTAACATAAACCAGGGTGACATACAGGGCCAGTGTGTGAGAGAGGTCATTTTATTTCACCGGGCCATGAAAGGCACGATACTTGATTTAAGATAGGAAGGAAGGAGAAGCAGGCACCAGTCTGGGAGGGTCTAGCAACAGAAAGTAACAGATATAAGGAAACACAAAAGGGAGAGCCTAAAGGAAGATTAAAATGTTGCAATCTGTGAGGAGAAAACCTTTTCAGGTGAGAAGACTGATGAATGAGGTCTGAGATGGGTACAGAATGAGTTTTGACATAAGGGCCACTTTCTAACTATGAAGGGGCAACACTGGGGTTTGGGAAGAAGAATGACAGGATCCAGTTTATGTTTCTAAAATCATTTTCCAAATGCTTTGTGAATTGCGAGCATGGGTCCAGGGTAGAAGCCAGGGGAACAGTGAAAATGTTACTGAAACAGACCAAACAAGAGAGGATGAAGAGTTGAGTGTGGTGGCTAGAATGAAGACGGAGAGAAATGGAGGATGCCAGAATCAAGCTTACAGGTAGCGTTCACAAGATTTGCTGACGGACTGGAAGTGAGATTGAGACATAGATAGGAATTAAGGACCACTCCTAGATATCAGGGAAGCAAGATAAATTATGCTATCACCTATGAAGAAGGGTTTGAAGGACAGCTGGGTGACTCAGGCTGCTAAGCGTCCCACTCTTGATTTCTGCTCCAATCATGATCTTGGGGTCATGAGATGGAGCCTCACCTCATACTCTGCACTGAGGTAAAGCCTGCTTAGGATTGTCTCTCTCCCTCTGCTCCTCCCCCCATGCACACCTGCACTTTCTCATTCCCTAAAAGAAAAAAAAAAAAAAAAGGATTGAAAGAGGAAAACGGTAATTGGGAATGAAAATAAAGATTTATATTTTAGCCATATCAAGTGTGAGCAACACATTGATGTTTAAGGGGTAACACTGCATACATATTTCTAGAAGAGAATGTCTAGAGGCCACAGGGTTTTCACCCTCAACGCTGTTCACTTGTATGTTGGATAATTCTTAGTTGTAGGGGCTGCCCTATGCATGTGTACATTGTAGGATGGTTCACAGCATCTCTTGCCTTTATCTACTGGATGACAGTATATCGCCCACCCAGTTGTAACAATCAAAAATGTCTCCAGTGGATAAAAAGCTTCCATGACAAATGAAAACTAAAGGAATTTGCAAACACGAAACCAGCCCTCCAAGAAATATTGAAAGGGGTCCGCTAAGCAAAGACAGACCCTAAAAGCAGCATAGACCAGAAAGGAATGCAGACAATATAAAGTAACAGTCACCTTACAGGCAATACAATGGCACTAATTTCATAACTTTCAATTGTTACCCTGCATGTAAATGGGCTAAATGCCCCAATCAAAAAACACAGGCTATCAAATGGGATTAAAAAACAAGACCGATCGATATGCTGTCTGCAAGAGACTCATTTTAGACCCAAAGACACCCCCAGATTGAAAGTGAGGGGGTGGAAAACCATTTACCATGCTAATGGACACCAAAAGAAAGCTGGGGTGGCAATCCTTATATCAGACAAATTAGATTTTAAACCAAAGACTGTAATAAGAGATGAGGAAGGACACTATATCCTACTTAAAGGGTCTATCCAACAAGAAGATCTCACAATTGTAAATATCTATGCCCCTAACATGGGAGCAGCCAATTATATAAAGCAATTACTAATAAAAGCAAAGAAACACACCGACAACAATACAGTAATAGTGGGGGACTTTAACACCCCCCTGACTGAAATGGACAGATCATCTAAGCAAAAGATCAACAAGGAAATAAAGACTTTAAATGACACACTGGCCCAAATGGACTTCACAGATGTATTCAGAACATTCCATCCCAAAGCAACGGAATTCACATTCTTCTCTAGTGCCCATGGAACATTCTCCAGAATTGATCACATCCTAGGTCACAAATCAGGTCTCAACCGGTACCAAAAGATTGGGATCATTCCCTGCATATTTTCAGACCACAAAGCTTTGAAACTAGAACTCAATCACAAGAGGAAAGTCAGAAAGAACTCAAATACATGGAGGCTAAAGAGCATCCTACTAAAGAATGCATGGGTCAACCAGGAAATTAAAGAAGAATTAAAAAAATTCATGGAAACCAATGAAAATGAAAACACAACTGTTCAAAATCTTTGGGATACAGCAAAGGCAGTCCTGAGAGGAAAGTATATAGCAATACAAGCCTTTCTCAAGAAACAAGAAAGGTCTCAAATACACAACCTAACCCTACACCTAAAGGAGCTAAAGAAAAAAACAGCAAATAAAGCCTAAACCCAGCAGAAGAAGAGAAATAATAAAGATCAGAGCAGAAATCAATGAAATAGAAACCAAAAGAACAGTAGAACAGATCAACGAAACTAGGAGCTGGTTCTTTGCAAGAATTAAAAGATTGAAAAACCCCTGGCCAGACTTATCAAAAAGAAAAGAGAAATGACCCAAATCAACAAAATCATGAATGATATAGGAGGGATCACAACCAACACCAAAGAAATACAAACAATTATAAGAACATATTATGAGCAACTCTATGCCAGCAAATTAGATAACCTGGAAGAAATGGATGCATTCCTAGAGATGTACCAACTACCACAACTGAACCAGGAAGAAATAGAAAACCTGCACAGACTGATAACCACGAAGGAAATTGAGGCAGTGATCAAAAATCTCCCAACAAACAAAAGCCCGGGGCCAGATGGCTTCCCAGGGGAATTCTACCAAACATTTGAAGAAGAATTAATACCTATTTTCCTGAAACTGTTCCAAAAAATAGAAATGGAAGGAAAACTTCCAAACACTTTTTATGAGGCCACCATTACCTTGATCCCCAAACCAGACAAAGATCCCATCAAAAAGGAGAATTAAGGACCAATATCCATGATGAACATGGATGCAAAAATTCTCACCAAAATACTAGCCAATAGGATCCAACAGTACATTAAAAGGATTATTCACCACAACCAAGTGGGATTTATCCCTGGGCTGCAAGGTTGGTTCAACATCTGCAAATCAATCAACGTGATACAATACATTAACAAAAGAAAGAACAAAAATCATAGGATCCTCTCCATAGATGCAGAAAAAGCATTTGACAAAGTACAGCATCCTTTCTTGATCAAAACTCTTCAGAATATAGGGATAGAGGGTACATACCTCAAGATCATAAAAGCCATCTATGAAAAACCTACAGCGAATATCATTCTCAATGGGGAAAAACCGAGAGCTTTCCCCCTGAGGTCAGGAATGCGGCAGGGATGTCACTCTCACCACTGCTATTCAACATAGTATTAGAAGTCCTAGCCACAGCATTCAGGCAACAACAAGAAATCAAAGGCATCCAAAACAGCAAAGAAGAAGTCAAACTCGCACTCTCTGCAGATGATAGGCTACCTTATGTGGAAAATCCAAAAGACTCCACCCCAAAACTGCTAGAACTCATACAGGAATTCAGTAAAGTGGCAGGGATATAAAATCAATGCACAGAAATCAGTGGCATTCCTATACACCAACAACAAGACAGAAGAGAGAGAAATTAAGGAGTCGATCCCATTTACAACTGCACCCAAAACCATAAGATACCTAGGAATAAATCTAACCAAAGAGGCAAAGAATCTGTACTCAGAAAACTATAAAATGCTCAGGAAAGAAATTGAGGAAGACACAAAGAAATGGAACAATGTTCCAGGCTCATGGATTGGAAGAACAAATATTGTGAAGATGTCCATGCTACCTGGAGCAATCTACACATTCAATGCAATCCCCATCAAAATACCATCCACTTTTTTCAAAGAAGTGGAACAAATAATCCTAAAATTTGTATGGAACCAGAAGAGACCCCGAGTAGCCAGAGGAATGTTGAAAAAGAAAAGCAAAGCTGGCAGCATCACAATTCCGGACTTCCAGCTCTATTACAAAGCTGTCGTCATCAAGACAGTATGGTACTGGCAAAAAACAGACACATAGATCAATGGAACAGAATCGAGAGCCCAGAAATGGACCCTCAACTCTACGGTCAATTCATCTTCGACAAAGCAGGAAAGAATGTCCAATGGCAAAAAGACAGTCTCTTCAACAAATGGTGTTGGGAAAATTGGACAGCCACATGCAGAGGAATGAAGCTGGACCATTTCCTTACACCACACACAAAAATAGACTCCAAAGTGTTGAAAGACCTAAACGTGAGACAGGAGTCCATCAAAATCCTAAAGGTGAACACAGGCAGCAACCTCTTCGACCTCAGCCGCAGCAACTTCTTCCGAGAAACATCGCCAAAGGCAAGGGAAGCAAGGGCAAAAATGAACTATTGGGATTTCATCAAGATAAAAAGCTTTTGCACAGCAAAAGAAACAGTCCATAAACCCAAAAGGCAACCGACAGAATGAGAGAAGATATTTGCAAATGACATATCCGATAAAGGGCTAGTATCCAAAATCTATAAAGAACTTATCAAACTCAACACCCAAAGAACAAATAATCCAATCAAGAAATGGGCAGAAGACATGAACAGACGTTTTTCCAAAGAAGACATCCAAATGGCCAACAGACACATGAAAAAGTGCTCCACATCGCTTGGCATCAGGGAAATCCAAATAAAAACCTCAATGAGATACCACCTCATACCAGTCAGAATGCCCAAATTAACATGTCAGGAAACGACAGATGTTGGCGGGGATGCAGAGAAAGGGGAACCCTCCTACACTATTGGTGGGAACGCAAGCTCGTGCAACCACTCTGGAAAACAGTATGGAGGTTCCTCAAACAGTTGAAAATAGAGCTACCATACAATCCAGCAATTACACTACTGGGTATTTACCCCAAAGATACAAATGTAGTGATCCGAAGGGTACGTGTACCCCGATGTTTATAGCAGCAATGTCTACAGTAGCCAAACTGTGGAAAGAGCCAAGATGTCCATCAACAGATGAACGGATAAAGAAGAAGTGGTATATATACACAATGGAATATTATGCCGCCATCAAAAGGAATGAGATCTTGCCATTTGCAACGACGTGGATGGAACTGGAGGGTGTTATGCTGAGTGAAATAAGTCAATCAGAGAAAGACATGTATCATATGACCTCACTGATATGAGGAATTCTTAATCTCAGGAAACAAACTGAGGGTTGCTGGAGTGGTGGGGGGTGGGAGGGATGGGGTGGCTGGGTGATAGACACTGGGGAGGGTATGTGCTATGGTGAGCGCTGTGAATTGTGCAAGACTGTTGAAGCACAGATCTGTACCTCTGAAACAATGCAATATATGTTAAGAAATAAAAAAAGGAAGACAAAGAAGAAGATAGCAGGAGGGGAAGAACGAAAGGGGGGAAATCGGAGGGGGAGATGAACCATGAGAGATGATGGACTCTGAAAAACAAACTGAGGTTTCTAGAGGGGAGGGGGTGGGGGGATGGGTTAGCCTGGTGATGGGTATTAAAGAGGGCACATTCTGCATGGAGCACTGGGTGTTATGCACAAACAATGAATCATGGAACACTACATCAAAAACTAATGATGTAATGTATGGTGATTAACATAACAATAAAAAATTTAAAGGGAAATAAAAAATGTCTCCAGGCACTGCCTAATAACATTGCAGGAAGGGGGAGGTGCCAAACTGCTCTGGGTTGAGGATCACATGAGAGGAGATCTACATTTAGATGTGAAAATGAAGACTGAATTTGATACCAGGGACATAGATGATCTCATCATGGATAAAGACAATAAGAGTATAGGGCTCACCCCAGGAGACTCCAAAATTAGAAATTGAGAAAGATAATGCAGCAGAGATAATGATCAGGCAGGAATTAAACCTGACGTGTACGGTAGGTTGGAATCCTGCTAAATGTAGCCAGTAGAAGAGAGGTGAGAATATGTGGCTCATATGAATGAGCCTGATTAGGTAAACACGGAGAGAAATATAATCAAACCAGATCTAAAGAGAACCAGCCTATAAAAGTCATGAGGCAGGCTCAATCTGAAAATTTCTATCATCTTAAATTATCTTGGCAGGACATTTTGCTTGGACAAGGGTCTGACAATTGATGATAGTTGATTATCGGCCATTCCTCCATATAATTAGCAGTGTTTGAGGTTGGAACTCAAGGGGCCAGAAGCAGGTAAGGTTGGTTACTAATGCTCCTCCCATGATTTGGCACTTACCCCCACTGGAAAGACTGAAAACACAGGCATTTCCTTGGTCAAAATTTGGCGAGTACAACCCCTGAAAAAGACTAGAATTCCTGTTACTAAACAGGTGGGGTTCTCAATTATTAAGATAGAGGTTATTATGATGATTCATTTTTGAAGAACAAGGTTGACCAAAATAAATAAATAAATAAATAAATAAGCTGGTCACTTTAGGGTAAAGATCTAGCTCACCAATCCTCTTCTTTGAAAGACACTTGGATCTTTCTATCATCATAATGTGTTTCTTCATTTAAGGTAAATTTCCCAAACAAAATGTGTTCCATGCAGGACTCTGTGTTAAGTGTGGGGGCGGTCTGTGGACAACCATATTTGGCTTTGCCTTTGTGTGAAATGTTTTCATTAAAGGATTTCACAGACAAATCCTAATGTTCATTATGAAACTAAATAAAACTTGAATGTGCAGAATTCCCCAAAATTGTTGGACTACAGCCCTTTGAGATTTCTTTTTCAAACTATACTACCAGAACTGGTATTCATAAAATAAAATTTTTATAAATGCTGACTTAAGGAAATACCTACACACTCCCTTGTAAATTAATGACTTTTCTTGTATATTTGCCTTAGCACTGCCACCTTGTCATCACAAATCATTCAGATACTAGAACAAACCTTGTCTAAAATTACCAGTGGAAATTTTTAAGAAGATGCATAAATTCAACAGAAAGTTTGCATTGAGTTCGAAGAACCTAAATGTTGCAAGAAGTTAGTTGTAGAGTGTTTTTATGTGTATGTGTGTGTTCTGTCTCCATAAAGATTATAAAAAGTCACTCTTAAAGAATATATAAAATGTTATATATAAAAAGACGAGAACTTAATTCGTTGAGAAGCCTGCACTCAATTGAGCAAACACAGAATACTATGTTTTAAAGTATTTGAGTATTTTTGCATATAGTTACGATAGAGTAAAATTTTAAGGGAAAGTAAAATCTAAGTTTTTTATTTTAACAAATTCAGGCTCTACCTGGAACTCTTGTTATGAAATCTAGTTTTAAAATTACTTTTATTTTTGGCCACTTAAAGTGTACACGTATGAAAAGAGGAGATAAAATTATAAGGGACTATTATGAGTGAGAGAATTATCATAAATCACCTGTATTGACATGACTCATTCACTGTCCATTTATTTATTTATTTATTTTTTGATATTTACTTTTTTAATTCAAGTATAACTAACATACAGGATTATATTAGTTTCATTCACTGTCCATTTAATTAACAGGTACTATTGATAAAATATAAGTAAATCATGGATAATTACTCACTTCTGGTTTCCTAAGCTTGCCATTTTACCTGTAGCTTCAAGTAATTACTGGTTCTTTCACTCTTCAGCACATAGAAACATTTCTTCTAAAAAGCAGGATTATGCATTGCCTATTAAAGTTATTGCCAGCATCTCAGAAACTGAAGTAAATGCTTTCCCAAATAGCATTTCCAATGAATAATGCTGAAATCAGACTTTTTTTTTTTTATCATTGAAAGTGCTTCAAGTAGTTGGCTCCTTCCCATCGGCTACTTTGTAACTGCGAATATGACAACATGACGGTGATTCACAGATGTCAAAATATGACGAGCAGAGCAAATCTGTGTTTCAGATATGATAAGGTGAGAAAAGCAGAACTCTAGGCCCCAGGTGATTTCCATGAAGACACCTGCGTACAGCAGGGCTCACTATCTATACCATGCAGCCGCCAACGCTAATAACCCTAGCAGGAGAGAAACACATCTAAAAATGCAAATGGATGAAAAATGAAGTTGGGTTGCATAGGAACATCTTAAGCAGATTTGAGAGATAAATGTTTGCAAAGCATAAGCCTCAGCCTTGGAAAATGTTTTTTGTTGTATTCAACCCATATTGGGCTAGAACTGAGGAAATACATCAAACTTATGAATGCTTTAAAAAATTCCTGCTCCGAAATACCAACCTTATAAACAATGTGCGATTAACTGAATAACAGCTTGCTCCTTGTTTTTATCACAATATTTAGAAACTTACTTTAAATGTACATATGCTCCATGGTTTAGGGGCTATAGTAACATTATCAGAACAGAAAAGAAAAATAGATTGTGAACTTGCAGCTCAGAAAGATCAGCTATACATTCATATAAACTACTTCTCCTGTCTTGCACTGCAGCATTCAGGAATAATGGAATCACAAAGTTTACAAGGCTGGTTTTACTGTTTGCATACAAACATTTACGTATATTCTATTCATACATTCTGTCTTCTGCCAAGTGACTGGCAACTTAACTCATGTACACTCATTTATGGTCAGAATTTATGCTTAAAATCAATCTTTTCCCTGTCAAACCTAGAACAGGCTTTATGAAACACAACATAGTACAGATATTAGGGTATTTTTTTTTACCAGATTGATGAGAAACTTAAAGGCATTTTTTATGTCAGGTTATGAGTCTAAATATATTGTTTAAAATCAAATTTGTAAGTAAGAAAAAAAGGCCATGTTTCTTTTATTTCCTAACTAATTGACATTATTTGGATATATCTGAACATTGTAAGCAACAACGGTATTTGTGAAAATTATATAGTACAAGAAAAAAAAAAGAATTTTAGCATAGATGCTTTCCTAATCAGTTTTCAAGAAATGCTCCACGTCATTCTTCATGGCAAGCTATACATAAATTGAGAAGCTACTTAGAGATGGTAAGCTCTCTGAAAAAAGGAGCCTTGTTTGCCATTGTAGTCTAAAAGCACATAACACAGGGGCGCCTGTGTGGCTTAGTTGGTTAAGCATCTGCCTTTGGCTCAGGTCATAATCCTGAGTCCGGGGATCAAGCCGCAGTTTGGGCTCCCTGCTCAGCAGGGAGTCTGCTTCTCCCTCTGCCCCTCACTCTGCTTATGCTCTTGCTCTCTCTCTCTCAAATAAATAAATTTAAAAAATTTTAAAATAAGAATTAAAAAAATAATAAAAGCACTTAACATAGTGCCAAATACATAGTACATGCTTAATGAGTATTTGTGGAATAAATTAATGGATAAATAATTAGAGTCAATTAAAAAAATGAGGCCTAATCAAAACATTTTACATAATATCCAAACCTAGAAATTAATATAAAATACAATTCTATCATATGCCTAACTATATAAATTAACCTTAAAAATGGATATTTATGGCAATGAATTACTCTAAATATTCCTGTATCTTTTTTTTTTCTTTCATTTTTAGGGTGGTATGCAGTGGGAAAAAAAAAACCCAGATACCATTCTTTCAAGAGGAGTTGCAAAAAATATTTGAATTCTAACATACAGTGTTGCTTATTCACAGCAATGTAGGAAAAAACACTTGTTTACCTGCCCAACTGCATCTCTTCTCAACCAACATGGCCCCCAGAGCAAGACAAGATCCATATGATCCGCACAATAAGATGTTCAAACATCCACTGAGACTCACTTTACAAGCTTCTGACAGTAAGTTTCTATTGCTACAGAATGTTTACTGTATTCTAACACACAAGTTCTGTACATGGATCCTCTCACTGATGTAAGCCCTATCAATATCCGTATTATACAGGCAAGAAAATATAGGCTTGGATAGCTAGGGAATTTATGTAAGGTCAAAAATCAGGAAGTGGTGGAACAGGGCATTTAATGAACAGGTAGGGAAAAAAAATCATTCAGTCAATGTCTCTCAGCTAGACAGAAGAACTATTATAAAGGAGCATGCTAGAAGTCAAGAGAAGTAAATTTAGAGACTAAAAGAACATTCAGTGGGTTTCTGGATTTTGAGTCAATAACAGTTTCAAAGGAATACTGGGATGAAGCCAGGTAGCACAGCACTGAGGAATTAATGCAAGGCATTAATGCAAGGCAGAGATAACAGTCACATTAGTGTCTTTAAAAAGGAAAGAAATAATTTACATTGTGTTTCGAGGCTAAAGGATAGATTTGGTAGCAGGAAGAATGATGTAAGTACGTTTTCAGCTTGAGAGGGAGTGGTACGTAGTGGAGAGATGGACTGAGGCAACAAGCTTTCTGGGGTCAACGGTAGAGAGCAGTCTACAGACTCACTCTGAAAGCCCTCTGTTGACTCAGCGTAAATCTGGACAAGTAGATTTTCATAGCCATTTTCACATAAAACATTGGTGTTGCCAATAATCTATAATAATTATCTATATTCATTATATGCATATTAAGTAACACAGGATTGTCAAGATGTATGGGCAATTGATTCAGTAATGCATGGTGAGCACGGGCACTGTTCTGGTACTGGGGGACCCAGAGATGAAAGACTCAGCCCTGGCCTCCAGAGCCTTGGAGTCTAACCAACAAGAAAGGGAAAATGTGCTTCTATACATGATGAAGCCAGTGCTGTGAGATCATGTAAGAGGGAGATCATGTAAGCCAGTGGCTGGAGAGGGAGGCTTTCCAAAAAGTAGTAATAGGAACTGAATATTGAAGTTGAATTTCAATAACTTAAATGGACCTATACCTGCATTAGGATATATGTATGCACACAGGTAGGGAAGTGAACAGGATATTATCAGGATATTATCACTACTAATTTTCAGAAACAGGGTCTCTCAAAGAACAGTGTTAGACTTTTTGAAACCATTATCTCTAAGTGATAGAAAGGTTTAAAAATATCACCCTAAAATTTGCTTCATTTGAGTATCTCTAGACATTGATTTGTGGGGTATTTTCTTTTTCAAATAGAGAACTTAAAAATTATGAAATTCAAAATCATATTGCTTAATATCTGGTTGCATTATTATTTTTGAGAATCAAAATTACAAGGACAAAATTTCAAAGTACATAGAATCATATTAAGATGCATTGGGGGGCACCTGGGTGCCTCAGATGGTTAAGCGTCTGCCTTCAGCTCAGGTTGTGATTCCAGGGTCCTGGCATCAAGCCCCATGTCGGGCTCCCAGCTCAGCGGGGAGTCTGCTTCTCCCTCTGTCTCTGGCTTTCTCCCCTGCTTATGCTCTCTCTCTCTTTCTCTCAAATGAATGAATAAAATCTTAAAAAAAAAAAGGCATTCTTTAAAAAAATGAAACAAAACAAACAAAACCCAAAATGTACAAAGTAACGGGCCAAGGTAACATGAATTCCTGGACAATACCATGCTAAAAAAGGTTTTATTATTAGTTTTTTCTTAATTTTTTGAAGTATCTGTTGTTAAGATCTACATCACCTCATGAGATATGGACTTTTAACATTAATAAAATAAGTATAATAATTTAATAGAGCAAAGGGATATCATTAATATATAAAACCATTAATATTTAACATCTTAATATTAGTTATGCCCAAGTGTCCCAGAAGAACAAAGTACAAGTGTGGAAAGAAGTCTATGTCCAAACTGACACTTCATGAGAGCCTTTCATTTGATTGAATTTGCAGCATAATTACTTTGTATGCAAATAAAGGGGTAGATCTCTTTTTTTATTTTTCTTTTTCCCCTCCCTCTCTCTTCCCCTCCCAATTCCTCTCCTCTTTTCCCTTTTTCCTCCATAAAAGCATGTGTACCTTCCATGAATCTAAAAAGAATGTCTGAAACACTGAAAACTTTGTAGAGCACTGAATATTAAAAACTGCTCCTAAGGGATACTTCTGTTAAGTTTCGCCTTTGGCTACAATGTTATAAAATCTAGTATTAAAATCATCACAATGAGCAACTATGCAGAGGGGGTAACTAGTATACTGTATAAGGGAAATAATTAGGATACAGATATTGTGATTGGGGCATCCTGAATGCCAGTCAAAGAATTTTCAACTTTATTCAAAAAACAGTAGGATACCAGTGAAGGTTTCTGAGCTGCGAGACATGGCCAATGTCTTGTGTTAGAAAGAAAAGTCTGACAGCAGTGCTTGGATCCTTCAGGAAGGAGAAAACGAGGAAATAGGAAATTATTTAGGAAGCCCATTAGGCTGTGCACAAAATAGTGCATGTGTCTATCATTATTGATCAAAATTAGACATAATATTTCTACTGTTTTGCAAATAAATCATTTCAAAATTTTGCCTAATATCACTGATTATGGCATTAGGCATTAATTATGCCTTGAGTCATAGGATCATAGGAATTAAAGAAGATATCTTAAGGAATAATAGTGTTGAGGCATATTTAGAACAAAACTATCCCTTAGAATTTAAGAGGGAGAGGGGGGAGAGAGAGAGAAAGAGAGAGAGAGGGAGAGAGAGGGAGACTGTCAGAATCCTGTGAAAACTTGCCTTCTGCACTGAAAAATTACCCTCCAGTGAATTTCCTTCAGGCTGCATTTTCAGAAATTATATTCTAGTAGTGGTCAATTTTTCAACCCGAAGGGTGATAGTTCTCTCCATAAATTTGATTCCTAGTCAATATTTCTTATGTATAATATGATCTAGGTATTTCACAGTTAAAAATAGCCAAGGTTAAAATGCCTCATAAATACCCAATATCATTAAACATTGGCCACATAAGGTGAGTGCCGGTACTAGGCTGTTGAGCTAAGTGTGTTAAAGACCTACTTGTCATTCCTTCTTCTTCGACAATTTCAACAAATAAACACTGAAGCCCATTATTTACAGTTCCCACTGTCAGAAGCTGCCATTCTTATCCCTACCCAAATAGGAGAATGTGCTAGTTATTTCTGTAGGGGGACGGGGCTACTTTTTATAATGCCAAAAACATGGTATAATTACAGTGAAGCTGATCGCATCCAGATAGATGATAAAGATATGAATGATGAAGTTTAGGCTCATACCAAGTACGTTTATTTTTTTTATTTTCTATAGCCCTACATGTGTAATAAACCTGCACACTCCCCCCCCCACCCCCACTATATGAAACATCAAATCCACTGAGGCTAGATTCTGGCACAGAACTGTGTACAATAGGAGGGCACTGAAATGGCGTGAGAAGCTGATATAACCTGATTTACAGTAAACGGGCATCTAAGAGCAGTCCATTTTCCCCTCTCCAATTCACTTATTCAGCTCGGGGGCAATCATTCATTCAAGTGAGTTCAACCACTGCTTCTCTGCTTTAAGAGACTTGAGTCTCCAATACTGAGTTTTCAACCAAGTTCTTTATTTACAACTTAATAGGAAGCATTTAATTTGTTGCTATGGCTCCGAACTCAAACTTTTGTCCGCCACTAAATTCATTCTTTCCCTCCCTCCCCCCCCCCCCCAGATTCTTCCTCACTATCACTACCCACAAGGCACTGGGCTGACTGGTGATATCAAGAAACGTGGAGCCCACTGGCAACTCTGGTCTCATCAGCACCCAAGTCCAGAGCATTATTTTT
>NW_027397079.1:12122901-12231406 GCF_003265705.2 Callorhinus ursinus | reverse complement strand
AAAAATAATGCTCTGGACTTGGGTGCTGATGAGACCAGAGTTGCCAGTGGGCTCCACGTTTCTTGATATCACCAGTCAGCCCAGTGCCTTGTGGGTAGTGATAGTGAGGAAGAATCTGGGGGGGGGGAGGAGAGGAGGGAAAGAATGAATTTAGTGGCGGACAAAAGTTTGAGTTCGGAGCCATAGCAACAAATTAAATGCTTCCTATTAAGTTGTAAATAAAGAACTTGGTTGAAAACTCAGTATTGGAGACTCAAGTCTCTTAAAGCAGAGAAGCAGTGGTTGAACTCACTTGAATGAATGATTGCCCCCGAGCTGAATAAGTGAATTGGAGAGGGGAAAATGGACTGCTCTTAGATGCCCGTTTACTGTAAATCAGGTTATATCAGCTTCTCACGCCATTTCAGTGCCCTCCTATTGTACACAGTTCTGTGCCAGAATCTAGCCTCAGTGGATTTGATGTTTCATATAGTGGGGGTGGCGGGGCGAATGTGCAGGTTTATTACACATGTAGGGCTATATTCTCAAGAAATAAACATGTACTTGGAATGAGCCTAAACTTCATCATTCATCTCTTTATCATCTCATTATACTTTGGGTTAGTATACAGAATACATATTCTTTTGTGCAGAAATATAATATCCCATAGATTAAGTATATTATAATCTTAATATTTTACAAGAATATTTTAAAGGATTTTATTTACAAAACACCAAAAAGTGCATTTTAAGAGGAGTGGACCATTTTTTTCTGCGAAAGGCAGTGGGTCAGTGCAGACTAAAGGGAGCAGTCTGTGTGACATTAGAACAATGACTGCAATCTTTTTGTGCCTCATTTCCTCATGTGCACAACAGGACTGACAAGAGTAAAATGTTTGCTTAAATTTGATAGGAAAATTAAATCAATTAATACATACAAAAGCACATAGGTCACTGCCTAAGACGTTGTTAACACTAAATGCTAGCTATTATCATTACTTACATGTAACACAGCCGTTTTCAGACATTTTGGTGTCATATGGGTCTTATTTTCATCTTTTTTGTCTTTCAAAAACTGACAACCTCGAAGAGCTTTTATGTGGGTTATACCTATTATACATACCATATTAGAAACTAAAATTGAGACTATTAAAAATATTAACCTGATATATTGATAACTCTAGATATGCTGACAAATGTTGATGACAAAATAACATTTTTCAAACACACAAAAAAAAAATAGTGAGGGGAATGCCATTATTTTATATTTGTTCAAGGCAGCTTTTTTTTTTTTTTTTTTTTTTTTTTTTTTGGGCTATGGTGAGCACTGTGAATTGAGTAGGAAGGGAAAAATCAAGTCAGCTTTTGCTTTATGATACCGCACATTGCATAGCCTCTGGAAAACCCACTGGACTTCAGTGGATGAAAAAGGCAAATGTTGTCTTAGCTGTTTCACTGGATGCAGTGGTTTTGAGCTTCAAGACCCCTTGAAAGGAGCTCAAGGAACCTTAGGGCTTCCCAGACCACACATGGTGAGAAGTGATGCTTCACACAAGAAGTTTTCTTTAAGCCGGTTGATTCTCTGGAGTAAAATTGTAGAGGTTGCATAAATCCTTTGACTGTGAACACTAATGGTTAATGCCAAGTTCTTCCGTATGTATCCAGTATTGTCTCCGCCAAGATTTGGGCATGTAATACTGTTTACTTTGGGAAAAATATGTAATTTTCTATCCATTAGGACAAGAAAATCAAAACTAAGTAGCCTTTCCCTCTCAACAGCTACTGGGCCATTCTGCCCTGCTCAACTCACCGATGTGCAGGATATGCATGGGAACCTTCCTTACAGCCTTCCTCCAGCACTTCTCAGGGCTGAGGCTATCGCCAGAGATGATCTTTCCAAATTAGAAATCTGAACATGTCCCGGCATGTTTAAAATCTCCAGTAACTTTTCTTGTCCACAGACTAAAATTGCAACTATTCCACATGATAGGTGGCACCAAATGTGCTGCCCTTCCAGCTCACCTTTCTCTTCTCGGTTTTAACAGATGTCCTCTCCGCTCCCAAATGTTTCAACTCTTCAGACATTCTGCAGTTTTGGAAAACACCATGTAGAGAGTACACACTGTCTTTTTGTGTGCCTGGGATTCTACCACTCGACTCCCACTAGCTCCTACTCACCTTTTACAACATCTCGCCTCACAGAAGCTTTCTCTGACCTTTCTATTCCACTACTTTGTTCTTCCTCCGCGCTGACATCAGGCGTCGAATATCCCATTGGCAGGCAGGGCTAACTTTGACATAGGGCTTGTTTCTCTGTTTAATTATCTCTTCTCTCCACTTAATGGAAAGGATGGGACATGCTCATCTTTTCATCTCCAGCACCTGCCATACAGATGCCCAATAACTGTATGTTTAATGAAAGTTAACTTTATAAAGTTAAATGAACATTTTCTTTTTCCTTTGCTATACTTAAAAAAAAATCTAATCAGGGGGCGCCTGGGTGGCTCAGTCGTTAAGCGTCTGCCTTCGGCTCAGGTCGTGATCCCAGGGTCCTGGGATCGAGCCCCGCATCGGGCTCCCTGCTCCGTGGGAAGCCTGCTTCTCCCTCTCCCACTCCCCCTGCTTGTGCTCTCTCTCTCTCGCTGTGTCTCTCTCTGTCAAATAAATAAATAAAATCTTAAAAAAAATCTAATCAGATAATTAGTTTAATATTAGATCAATTTAAAATATTACTTTTCAGCAGTAGTTCAACAGTAATAGGCTGGAAAAAAAGTTGAATCTCCTTTCTAATTTCAAATGAAATTTTTAGAATTGCTTTTTTTAAAATGCCATACCCTGTGTTCCCTTAACAACATTCTCAAAGAATCCATTCATCCATTAATCTTGAAAAAGAAGGGTTTGCATTGGTTTAAAAATATTTCAAAAAGCATTTTTTAAATACATTTGGCTGCAGTGATTAGAGGGTTCTTGGAAAATTTCAACTGCTCTGTGCAATATGACACACCGCTTAGATCATTGGTTCTAGAGTTAGCCTTACCTGGATTTCAGTTTTAGTTCTGTGATTTCTTAACTGTGCAGTTTTGGGGAAAATTAATCTCACTGAGGCTCCGTTTCTTCAGCTATAAAATAAGGGCAGCCATAGTCTATACCTCTTCAGTTGGGAGACAGACATAAGAGAAAGCATGTGTAAGACTAAATGCACTGCCAAAGTGAGGCTCTATAAATGATTCTATTTGTTGATTTCATTTTCATTTATTATAACCTCAAAGGTACACTTAAAATTGACACTCCTTTGGAACCTATTCCACGGAGTACAACTTCATTCATAACCCACATGTGGCTGGCAGCACTCCTGAGCTGTGGCTTTATCAGCCATGTCTTAAGAGGCGCAGAAGTAGTTAGAGCATCTGGCTCTTCAAAACCAGCTGGCCTGTCTCATAAACCCTACCTCTTGGTGTCCAAATTTCCAAAGTCAGCATGAAACTCATAGGGGATTCAAGGAGAAGACAGTGCTGGCACTGAAGAAACAATAGTTTATGATTCGACGGGGTCACAATTCACTGTCTTTCTCAAGATGGGAAGCTCCTGATTTCACAATAACTGTTTTTGCCTAAATTACTCTATCAAGGCTTTCAGAGATGAGTTCTCTACTTAATGCCGGTGTAGAAACAGATGGTTAGCAGTGCCTGCACAAGGAATGAGTTAACTTATTTCAGGGATAAAGGCATGCAAATCGTCTGGATAAGGACCAGAATGGCATAGTGATGAGGACTGCCAGCCAGGTGCAGTTCAACTGGGATCAGAAAGGACTCTTTATTCCTAGTAAATGGTCTCAAAGCCAAAGACAAGGACTAAAAGAATACCAGATGGAAGCAAGATATTTTGTCATCCCTTAATTCTTGACACCTCTTACTATCTTTATCTTTCTATTGAACTATTTGTATAACCATTTTACCAATTCTACTTGCTTGTGAATTCCACAAAAGCAGATCTTATGTCCAATGTTGCTATATATGTGAGGACTGACAATTTGCCAAAGGAAGATGAATAAATCAATTGGTAATAATATATCTGCACTTGGGGTGTCTGGGTTGTTCAGTCAGTTAAGCGTCTGTCTTCAACTCAGGTCATGATCCCACAGTCCTGGGATTGAACCCCACATCGGACATTCTGCTCAGCAGAGAGTCTGCTTCTCCCTGTCACTCTGCTCATCTCCCCCACTGTGCTCTTGCTCTTGGTCTCTCTCTCAAATAAGTAAATAAAATCTTAAAAAAAAATCTGCACTCAACTCATATTGAAGTAGATATGTTTTAGATACTAGAAATTAAGCCAAATAAATATGAATATCAATGGGATAATCCCAATGCTCAAACTATTACAATAATAAAAGAAAACTGTCACAATTTATATTTCATATTTAAGGAAGAAGAAAAAGAAGTTAAAAGTAATGTTCTGGAGTAATTACAATTAGGCCAGTATTTAATCAGGGTTGATGGGGAACAATCTCTTCAATGGCTGTAAGTGACTGTGTCTCCAAGACTCCATTCAGGATACTGTGAGGGAGGAAGTAAGATCAAAACAAGAAAAATATGGGATGAAATAGGATAGAAACTCATTTGCAGATAACTCATTGCAGATAAGGAACATGTGCAAAAAACCAGGTGGATCAAATACCTGTTGTCTTTTTGGCGGGGCAGGGGGGCTAGCATTGATTGAGTAGGCATCTCTAGAGAAGAAATGAGAGGAGTAAAATGTGTGGAAAAAAATGTAATGAGGTGTATAAAATCCCTAAAGACTAACAGGACTTATAATCTACATTAACAAGGTCTACATTCAATGGAGGACTCAATTAAGCAAGATCAATTATAACAACTGCCCATTTTCAACAAGTTAGAAAAAGAGGGGCAAGAGTATATTATATCTACATGACATGTGACTAAAATTCGTTTATATTTCATGAAAAGATTCCTGGGACAGTAAAAATGTGACAACACTGAAGAATTAATTAGGAATTTCATAGATACTGTTTCTATGAATGTACCTAAGTTCTTAATAGATATTTAACCATATAAAAATACAAAGCCAAGTTATAAGTAATTTTCTGCTCAGGACAGCTAGATAAGGGAGGTGGCCAATTGTTTCCCTTAGTTAATCTTCATTTCATGCTTTGCTGAAAGGAATTAATACGAATTACATCCCTTTCATTGGCAGAAAATTATCTTTCAGTTTCTTCTTCTCTATATAAGTGATAATCTCTAAAAATAGTTGGAAGTTTCTTCTGTACTTAGAGAATCCTAGAGTGCATGTTCAGTGGCATGTAGATATTTCTTCAAATTGACCCTCTATATCCGCTGGAATTTCAATGAGCTCTCCAATATGTGTAGCAATTTGTTAAAAAAGAAAAGATTCCTCCTCCTGAGAATAAGGACGGAGGAAGGAAGGAAAAAGATGTGGAAAGAGAACAAGAAAAAACTAACAAAGTTAATCATGCAATATAGATTTTTAATATGTTTTCTACACAGGAAACTGAAGGATAGTATTAGATAAATAGGAAATTGAAGAATAGTATTAGATAAATAGGAAATAGGTTAATTTTAAGATTTTTTTGTATTTTTAAAATAAGGATCTCTGATTAATGCCTATTTATTGAGCTAACTGTATACTATATATATATGTATACACACACACACACACACACACACACACACACACACATATATATCAGCTAAAGCTTTACACAATCTAGCTCTTTGGATGTTGAATTTTTATCCCTTTTAATAGCACTGTTCTTCCTCTGTGTACAATTCTCATAAATACCAAAATAAAAGAAAAACAAAAACAAAAGGATAGATGTATAGAGACAAGCTTACATTCTCTTGAAGAAACTGGAAAAGCTAGTCAAGAATTGATTACAACTTTATGCACATGTATAGACTGTTATGTCTCTTTTGACATTGAAACTACAGAATTCTATGATTCTGTAGCCACTGTAGACAATTGAAATATTTTTATATAATGTAGTACCACATATTTCAAACTTTAATGACAGTGACCCAGAATGAGAACTATGATGTACATGGCAACTGAATGCTTACATCTATTACAAAAGTTTTATGAAACATATACACCCTTACCAAATACAAAGTATATTTTTTCAATTTTTATATTCTGTTCTAAGTCTAAGCTTATATATTCTTAGTCTAAGCTAAGTTATACATTTTTAAAATAAATTCTTTTACAACACCATTAAAAGTATGTGAACTCAATGGGGTCTGAAGTTCATTTATGAAGGCAAGGTATTCTCTTTTTAAGTATAAAGGTCTAGAAAAGCCAAATATAAGATTCAGAATATCAATTAAAAGCTGATTCCAAAGGCAACCTTCAAGCAGTATGCAATAGAGAAATGTTAATTTGTTATAAAAATAACAAATTTATAAAAAGATATCTAACATTCACTTATGTGATGATTATTCTATGTCAGGCACTGTGTTAAATGCTCTGTGAATATTATGTCACTTAACTCTATTAAACTATTTTTTTAAAGATTTTATTTATTTATTTGAGAGAGAGAGAATGAGAGATAGAGAGCACAGGAGGGAAGAGGGTCAGAGCGAGAAGCAGACTCCCCGCTGAGCAGGGAGCCCGATGCGGGACTGGATCCCGGGACTCCAGGATCATGACCTGAGCCGAAGGCAGTCGCTTAACCGACTGAGCCACCCAGGCGCCCAACTCTATTAAACTATTAAATGAGGTTCCCATTCACATTTTAGGGAACGACAGAACAAAGTGTCCACTATCCAAAAAGCTGTCTATGAATGGAGGCTAAATTTGCAAACAGAGTACTAGAAACAGGGATGTGTGGTGGTGAGTACTGAGGATTCAATCATAAAAGACATCCAGATGAGGTCTAAAATAACTAGACATTGGCCAGGACAAATATAGGGAGGAAAATATTACAGATTAACCCTGGTATAAGCTAGGGATTCATGGAAGCAGATAGAGGACATCACCTTCATTACTGAGGGAATAGGGTGCCAACAATAAAAGCTGTAAGGATGCTTAGAAGTTTCTCACTGGTTTCAGAATTGGCCTCAAGATTTAGGTTTACGATGCTACTGTGTATCATAATACAAACAACTGGTATTGACATAAAACAGACATGTGATTCTATAGGACAGAACAGAGCCCAGAAATAGACCTACATATATACAGTCAATCTATGACAATGGAGGCAAGGATACACAATGGGGAAAGCACAGTCTTCAATATATGGAATAAAAAAAAAGTTCCTAGATACAGAGAACACATTGGTGGCTACCAGAGATAGGGCTCGGGGTGGGGGTACGCAAAATAGCTGGAGAGGATCAATGGTGCAAACTTCCAGTTATAAATAAGTCACAAGGATGTAATAGACAGCAGTGTGAATACATTTAATATTATATTACCTATTTGGAATTGCTGAAAAAATAGAAAAATTCTCATTACAAGGTGAAAAAATTGTAACTAAGTATGGTAACAGATGTTAACTTATTGTGGTGATCATTTCTCAGGAAATCTACATGACATGTGACTAAAATTCGTTTATATTGTACACCTGAAACTAGTGTTATGTCAATTATATGTCAAAAGAAATGCTACCATGGCAAGTTTTTTGTTTGTTTGTTTGTTTTACCTCTGACTCTTCTAATACAGTGTAACACCAACCTGTATATAATTGAGGATTATAATGAAAAGCATGTCCAAAGTGCTTAGTAAAATGTCTTGGACATAGAAAAACCATTATAAATAGTTTATATTTCAGTTTATTTTATTTTATCAGTTTATTCCCCCCCTCAAAGCCAGACTGGGATAAAATTGTGAAATAAAACTAAATCCACAGAGTGGCCGTAGCTTTAAAGTAGAGGATGTACCGGTATTAAGGAGGGCACATGTTGTGATGAGCACTGGGTGTTACACGCAACTAATGAATTATTGAGCACTGCATCAAAAACTAATGATGTACTGTACAGTGGGCTAACTGAACATAATAAAGAAAATAAAAAATAAAGTAGAGGGATGGGAATCAGACTGGCTGCATGTATTTATACTGTACAATGACCAACCTGAATTTCTGTTTGGAAATTCTTTAAACTTTGATTTTACATCGAGTGTTTGCTTCCATCTGTTTTTGAACATGTTATTAAACATGCACATATAACTGTCACTTCCCAAGGAGAGAGGTGGGGAAAAGATTAAACTAGTCTATTTAGTTAGAATTGTCAGGTGAATAGTGTTTTATTATTGGGTTTATGGTATTTAATGAAGTAAAATTTCAGTTTTTCTTTCCTTTTTAAAAAGAATAATACTCCCTACTGCATTTTTCCCAAAGAAAGCTAGGAATTTGGTATTGATGTCACAAGAGATATACAGTCACAATTTTATTTAGTAAATCATTTTGACTTCTTACCTGCTTCGACAATCCTTCAAAAATTGGTAAGATTGATAAGTACTAAAGAAGTTGTACCCTTAGACTAAAGCCCCAGGGGTAAAAATGCAAATTTTTAAATAAAAGATTTTTAAAAATACTTTTATTTCTTCACTAGTGAAAATGTGATTAAGAAATATGCCTACATGTCTAAGCAGAAAAGCAAGACAAATACATCTCTAAGAAAAAAATATACACTTGAAAACATAATTAAAATACTCCATAATTAATGAAATGAAAAGCAAATGGTTTTATGGGAAAATATTTGCAAAACATATGCTAATTGGGTTACAACAACCTCTATATACAAATTCTTAGGTAACAAAAAATCTAACACCCCCAAAATTGGACAAAGAACAAGAATAGTCAACAAGCAAATGAAGAAATAAGCGGCTAGGATTTTGAGTTCAATCTCAATCACATAAATTAAAAGTGAACAAACAAGTTACCATTTTTACCATTTTTTCCACAAAACCACTTTTCGTGAAGTTTTTTTGTGGGGGATGGGTAATACGGGAGATCCTCTGTAAGTCTGGAATAGGTGTAAGACACACATACTCAAACATCACTCTGGGTGTTCGAGGGACAGTTTGAAACATATCTCAGACTTTAAAATGGGGGGGTGGCGCTTGGCTGGCTCAGTCAGTTAAGTGGCTGCCTTTGGCTCAGGTCATGATCCCAGGGATTTGGGATGGAGCCCCATGTCATACAGCTCCCTGCTCAGCGGGGAGCCTGCTTCTCCCTCTGCAGCCACTACCCCTGCTTGTGTTCTCTCTTTCTCTCTTTTTTTGGCAAATAAATACTCTTTAAAAAAAAGAAAAAATATAAGTCAATCAGAGAAAGACATGTATCGTATGACCTCACTGATATGAGGGATTCTTAATCTCAGGAAACAAACTGAGGGTTGCTGGAGTGGGGGTGTGGGAGGGATGGGGTTGCTGGGTGATAGACATTGGGGAGGGTACGTGCTATGGTGAGCGTTGTGAATTGTGGAAGACTGTTGAATCACAGACCTGTACCTCTGAAACAAATAATGCAATATATGTTAAGAAAAAAGAAAAAGAAGAAGATAGCAGGAGGGGAAGAATGAAGGGGAGTAAGTCGGAGGGGGAGACGAACCATGAGAGACGATGGACTCTGAAAAACAAACTGCGGGTTCTAGAGGGGAGGGGGTGAGGGGATGGGTTAGCCTGGTGATGGGTATTAAAGAGGGCACGTATTGAATGGAGCACTGGGCATTATACGCAAACACTGAATCATGGATCACTACATCAAAAACTAATGATGTAATGTATGTTGATTAACATAACATAATAAAAAAAGAGAAAAAAATAAAAAAGTAAAGAAACATCTCAGAAAATGATATAAAAGTCTATGGAATCACACACACACACACACACACACACACACACACACACACTAAAAAAGAGTTTATCAATCCAATCTTTTATCAAGGGTTGATAGAACAACTTTTCTCTGCTACATTCTTTAACGTTTTGGCGACTAGTTTGTGCCTAGCTTTTAAAATAAATTCTGTATCACAAATAAATAGCACTTATATGTAGTATAAAAATAAAGTTTGGCATTACACAGAACTTAACATTTTAATTTCATTGGGACTTCTGGTGTCCCATGGATATAGCCACACAAAGGCTCTATTGTAAGAGATGGACATAATATTCATTTCTCATATTTAACAAGAAATTTATAGATTGCTAAAAATGAACTTTGATGGAAACTACTAGAATATTCAGAAATTAGATTAAAATTTAAAATTACATGTTTGGGTTTCTTCAAAACAAACACATAGAAGTCAGTGTGCCTCCATGGTAGGGCTAACTTCCTTATGCTTCTGTAAATGATTTAAGTGAAAACCGCTTCTCCAATCTCAGAATGAGTATTCACAGAGTAGAGGAAACACAGAGGAGTGACAAATGTTCCTTATTTGCTGCTGAAATTCATATTGTATGATTTCCTTTATTTGAAGTTTTACAAAAAAATTACAAAGATAAAATCAGATCAGCAGTTTCCGAGAACAGAGGGTTGGTGTGGGAACTAACCACAAAAAGGCTCAAGGGGGATTTTTAGTGGTGAAGATACTCTAAAATTGAATTTTACACAAATTTACTGTAATTCATGAACTTCAAACTTAAAATGGATGGATTTCATGCTATGTAAATTATACCTGAATGACACTGTTTTAAAAATTGAGTTTAGTTTACATTTGCTCTATTGTTAGTCTACTTAACTTATTTCTATGGTATTCTATGATTTATATTTATTAAGCTTTCTTCATTAGAATTGAACAGATCAAATTACCTTCAGTTGGCTTAACAGTAATAGCTTAATTTATTCTATACCTAAGTGATTGAAATCCATTAAATTTTCACATTTCCCCTATAACTAAATGTCTTATCAAAATAAACATCCTTAAACACTGAGCCAGACTATAATCATTTTATGCTTTCACTTCTCCCTTGTCATACATGAGAACAGTCTCCTCATCCTCTGCCATACTGGTGTTGCATTGAAAAATCCAGATTGTTATAGGAACAGTGTTTCATATCACCATTCATTTAGGTAACAGTATATTTTTTGAAAGTCTTGATTCACCCACACTTTTTCCATATTTGCTACTATATTCACCTTTATTTCCTGTTCTGGCACCTCTCAGCTTGAATTTGGGGAAAAACTCAAGAGCTCATGTCAACTCACGGTTCTTCTCAAGCCCTTCCCCATGCACTGTATTACTCAGTGAATGTTCATCACCCTGACCTTTGTTAGCACTCACCAGCCACTCAATGGGTATCTAACAATTATTAATTTGCATGCTTATTTCTAGTTTTATGCATATTCCTACCTTCTCAAAAGGAATATTTGATGAGTCCCAGGTCTTCTCTTGATTCCTTTTTACTCACCACGTTTACCATAATGATTCCTCCACACCCTGCCCCAGGAAACAGTCTTTGATAATGTTGATGATGATGTCTAATAACAGTATCACAATATTTCCTATTCCACGTATGTTTTCTATTCAATGAAATATAGTCCAGAGATGAAGTATCATTAAAAAATAAAACGTGGTCATTTTTAGAATTCGGTCTTAAAAAAACCAAGAGATGCAAGAGAGAATTTTGACCCTATCTTACACCTCATCCAAACTTTAAAAAACACAAAATTAAGAAAACAGAAGGTTTGAGGTTCTTGGCACTCATCTTATCTATGATGGAATACACCGAAAACCAGCCAACAGGTAGTGAGCTTGCCAGCAAAGTATAAATTGGGAAGTGGAATTTGATTGTACCCAAATAGTCTAAGTATATAGAAATGAAAATAAAATCTGAGTTTATTTAACTTGGATGAGATCTCCATTTCTGATTTGTTTTATGTTACAGGGACAAATATGTATGACAAAATATCCCAGTGTCTTCTAGAAGAGAATCTATTTTTAATTTTGCTTCCAGTATTTAAGGTCACTTATGTGTGAGAGGCTGGAGAAACCAGTTTTGCTTTTGTTTTTGTTTTTGAACAGTGTAACCAACAAATGGGGATTGTGGAGAGCTTTAATACCAAAAAATTTTAAGAGATTCAGAGTAAGCTGATTAGACCACAAAATTACAGGCATGTCAATTAGCAGGCATATCTCTTATATATATATATATATATATATATTTTAAAGATTTGAGAGAGAGAGAGAGTGAGCAGGGAGAGGGAGAGAGAGAATCTCAAGTAGACTCCCCGCTGAACAGGAAGCCTCATGCAGGGCTCAATCTGAGATAGAACTGAGCCAAAACCAAGAGTTGGATGATCAACTGACTGAGCCATCCAGGCACCCCAATATACCTTTTTTGTATTAACAACACTTTCTGTTTTAGGAGACAGGGCATGGTGACTACTGGCAACTTGGTAAGTACCAAAGGATGATAGGGCAAAGATACTCCCCCTTCATTCTAAGCAAGATGCAATAAATTCAAGGTGTCCCTAGCCAGAATGCACCTCCTACTAAGACTTCTGACTTTCTCCCTATTTTGTTCAAGGAGTCTAAGATGAAGGGTTGGAAATCTGCTTGCATAGAAATAAAGGGGATCTTGAATTTTTCTAGAGAAAAGAGTAGGAAACCTCTTATTCTTAAAGAGAGCATAACTAGCAGGGACTAGGCAATGGAATCAAAACCACGCTTGCTTCTGAACAGGAATTTGTTTTCTTGTTGTTGTTGTTGTTTTTAAGGAAAACTCTTTTAAAAACTCTTTTAACTTCTGTTGTTGGGTATTGGTATCTGAGATTTTACTGATTAGAAACGAATTTTAAAAATATAGAGACGAACAACATGCAGAACTTGCTATTAAAAGGGAAAGTAACAGTTTTCCTTTTCTTTTTTAGGCTACTAACCCACTGGTAAATTACCAAAAAACTTGAGAAAGTGAATTTCTTGTATATTTTCACTGACCAGCATGTTTTCACTTATCTGGAGATTTCCCAGGCTTGGCACTAAAATGCCTGCACCCCAGCCAACTACTCTATCCCATGCAAAACCAGACAGTTGGTTACCTTAGGATGAAAAGCTTAACTACAATAGACTATTTTGAAAATGATAACTACCATAGTTCCACTTTGAAAATGATAATGCCATCTTTAGACATGAGAAGGAAGAGTCTAGAGGACACATGCTTTTTTTGAATAACATATGGTGAAGTGCTTTCTTGTCAAGTAAATGGAAATTCTTCATCTCAAATACGAAGGCATATGATGTTCTTGATTAATGACTATCCTGTTTGCCCAATATGTTCCCTAGGTCTATTGTGGGGGCCAGATGCCAACCACTACTCATGTCCCTTCAAATGGAAAACCAAAAACATTAAGCTAGAACACTTTATTTCTCCCCGGACTTAACTCAGTATTCAACTCCTAACATAAACATATCACTGGACCTGCCATACGGCTCAAGAATTATTTTCAAAGTATTTATTTAGTTAAGTATTCAGACATACTACTAAAATAAGACCTAACTGGTACATAAAAAATAACAGAGCCTACTGCTCTTCACAGAAGTTATATGGTACTTTTGACTACTACCAATATTTCCATGATCTGTGCAAAAATATAGAAATTTTCTGGGTACTGACTATACAGGGACAACACGTGCATTCACTAATTAACTGCCAAGAAGGCAGTTAATTACTCTATAGTTGTGTTATATAAATCATGCTCTAATGTGTTACATGAATAACATTTGATCTGAATATTTCTTGACTGCATCAAATTTTCCTGACTTATACACTAAAACATTTCTGATGTGACTACTGCCTCAATAGATCAACAATCTGGTTACAAAAAATCATATCAACAGTGTTCCAAATGAATTATGAATTAGGACAAATGTACAATCTTTAAACCATTTGGAAGTATGAAATAATGAAAGATTATTAAACGGGCTGAATAAACATGACAATGTCAGTCTTGTGTGAAACAGAAAAACCTCCTTACCAACATTGTAAAAATTAAATTCATTCTCCAGATATTTTAGTAACATTCAAATGTTCAAATGCACAGATGTTTGGATTCACCATCTAGACAAAACATCCTAATGATTGCCTGAATTGATTAAATTTATTCACTGTCTTACAGATGCCAAGCACTATGTGGGCAGTCTACATATTTGACAGTTTGTCTAATGATATCTTGAAAAAATAGAACTTTTCTGGAAGAGATTTTTTTTTTTCTCCCCTAAAAAAGGTGATGCTTTCAGTCTTGGGAAACTTCAGATGCCAAAAGTGTTTTCATTTTCTTCTTTTTGCTTTGAAAGACATGAGTAAGAGGCTGATACAAAACAATTCGTTATCCCAGGCTCTCTCTATATAGATTTGAGCAGATCTTGGTATAATTTGATTTTGAAATAGTCAGTAGTATAATTAAGATCACAGATTTGGAATACATTTTCTACTGTTCAATAACCATTTCTAGAGTACCCTTTTTCAGTCTGTGTTTGACACTGTAAGTTATAACCACCACACGCTATGTTCCGAATTCTAACAATATTCATTGCAAAAATCCTTCAAATAAGTGCAATTCCAGGACCACATTTCTGTTTACTCTATCTAGAGTATAGGCACTCCCAGCTACACATACATTCAGGCAATGATCACAACTGGACTTTCTAGCTCGCCACGCTATTGGTGTTAGAAGAGAAGTGCAGGAACCAGTATTTTGTGGATATTTCAAATTACTACATGGAGTAGTCTTAAATGCAATAAAGGAAATTACATAATATTATATTATACCTATATTATAAATGTTATGTTCTCATATTTCTCAGCATAAAATGTGGTTTTACATCAAATCTGGGGAAAGAGATCTTGAGATGCATGAAATCTCAATATCCTGTTTACCACTTTAACTGCATCATAACAAATGTTATGTAGACAAAGCATCTTTCTTCCAAAAAAACACTGAGTTGCTAATCAAAATGCCTTCCATATAAGAACTTCAGACTTTAGAACTCGGTTAAGTGAGGAGAATTATGAATTACTAATTTGCTCTATTCCCAACTGGCCCCTACCACCCCTTGTCTAAGTAACTCCTTTGTTACTGTTCATTTATAAAAATCACTACTACTCTGAGTTTTTGTGACCTTAGAAATTTTGATCATTTCCTCAGCACACATTTTGGGAACAAAATTAACTATGCCTTTACTTTAGTCAAACTTCTCCCTTGTCTTCTCTATCTGCTTCAAGCCCCAAGTTGTAAATGCAAAGACTATCTGCCCAGGAAAACACCATAATGGGATAATTAACATTTACTAAAAAATCTCTTGATTCTTAACAATGTTCTCAGTTCTATGCCTTTTGTATTATGTCTCAGGCACAAAATCTATGTTACTGATGAAGAAAGAAAACCCTGAAAAGATGTATCTAGAAATTTGTTATATTGTATTATGTATATTATATATTATAAGTGCCGGAGCTGATATTCTAACTGACCTGATTTCAAGGTCTTTGTTCTTTTCACAGTAATATACACCTTAAGAAGTCAAAGATTATAGATCACAAAATTGCTTAGTCCCTTAGATCAAGATGGAAGATTCCTGAAAATCTTGCCTAACTTGCATGTTTTATGACCATATGAAACTGCTGGATACTATGGTTCCCACCCTTGGGAACTAATAAGTACTGTGGTCTTGACCAAATAATTTCACCTTTTCAGACTTAAGCATCTGTAAAATAAGAGAATTTAAGGTGAACTACTCAAATAGGAAACTCCATGATTACATCTCTGATACAAGATTATTTTATCATTATTCTGCCACTAATCTCAAAGTATTTTTGTGAAAATATGTTGATTATATCATTTTTCAATTTTTTTCTCATTTTGAACACAAGGGTTATAATAAATGACATTTACTCCTTGAGAGTCTTATTTATGATTCAAAATATAAAATTTTAAGTCACTCAAACAAATGTCAATTTGGGTATATATGCTATATATACAAGGACTCAGAGGAAACTGTTCATTTAAATGTGGAGAACATTATGTTAATTATACTTCAACAGAAAATAATTTAAGGAGGTATTAAGAGAATAATTACATATCCACAAATGATGAAGATACTTATATGGAATTCAGCATCTCGCAGTAGTAATTGGCATAGTTTAATTCATAGTTTTATAGAGGTACAGTATTTATGTAATATACCCACACAAAACAATTCACAGTTAAATAACGTTCAGGATCTTATGTGTTAAATCCACAAATTAAATCATATTACATGTCATACAAATAAAATTAATTCAATAATTGTCATCTTTTCTACCTCTCTTAGAAGCAACCTAGAAAATGCTACTGGCCACGGCTAATGCACTAAGAACACAATAACAGTTGAGACATATTAAAAAAAATGAAATAATTTCTAAGGGTTTTAGTTAGTTCCCAGAAGAGGAAAAGAAAGCTGTATCAACATTTATGCTTTAAATTACATTTTCAGAAATATGGAAATTTCTGAAATTGAATCTAATAAAATTTATGGGACTTCTCCTGGTATAAAATACTTTTTTAACATTTGTTAAATGAAGCAAAGACACAGCAAAAGGTAGAAACATATAAGTAACTGAAGGTAATTTGGCTGGGGGGAGGATTCATGACTGTTCAATTTATTACAGACAGATAAACAGATAAATTTCTATGATGAGAATGTGTGATGTACGAAGGGTGAATCAATTCCCTGTAACTGAATTTTCTCAAAAATGCTAACAAACCAAGTAAAAACTTGTATGTAATTATTTTTGTTTATCTTACAATATTAATCTAGATAAGAATTTTTGTTGAGAAACATGAGTAAATAGAATTTCTTTAAATAAGAAAAGAAGGATTAAGCACATTTGGGTAATTACTGCAGATGAAAAAAATATATAGTTTATATACTGGCAACTCATTAACATGCATAAGTTAAAACTTAAAATACTGGACAGTATAGTTGTTGAACAAGCATTTAACATGGTGTTGCCAGTTCTAGTCATAGTGTTTAACATTTAAGTTAATTCACAATTAGTGAATGGAAAATGAATGCTCTTGTTGAAAATAAGGCATTCTTGTTCATAGCACAATGTCCACAATAGCCAAACTGTGGAAAAAGCCAAGATGTCCTTCAACAGATGATGGATAAAGAAGATGTGGTCCATATATACAATGGAACATGACTCAGCCATCAGAAAGGATGAATACCCAACTCTTACATCAACATGGATGGGACTGGAGGAGACTGTGCTAAGTGAAATAAGTCAAGCAGAGAAAGTCAATTATCATATGGTTTCACTTATTTGTGGAACATAAAGAACAGCATGGAGGACATTAGGAGAAGGAAGGGAAAAATGAAGTGGGGGGGAATAGGAGGCAGAAATGAACCATGAGAGACGATGGACTCTGAGAAACAAACTGAGGGTTCTAGAGGGGAGGGGGTGGGGGGATGGGTTAGCCTGGTGATGGGTATTAAAGAGGGCACGTTCTGCACGGAGCACTGGGTGTTATATGCAAACAATGAATCATGGAACACTACACCAAAAACTAATGATGTATTGTATGGTGACTAACATAATAAAATTAAATTAAATTAAAAAAAAAAGAAAGAAAATAAGGCATTCTTTTCTATTCATACAGTCCATTGGAAAGCAAGTAAAAACAAAGCACCTTGGAGAGGAGGCTGAGGATTGAAGAAAAACAGAATTTGAGAACTAGATGTGTTCTGATCCTTCTTTAAAAACATCCTTAAGGAAATAGGAAGGCGTCTAGCCCTCACTTTGATTAATTAAGCATGTGCTAATTAAAGTCATCCAAAAAGCACCATATCCATGGTTTACTATGGGCAGAGAATCTACGTAAGACATTCTTGATTTATCACTATCATAATCAGCATCAATGTCACCATATTCTTCTTCCTCCTCCTCCTCCTTCTCATTGGCATGATTCTACTCTAAAACTCTAACTCAAGGATGGCAGTGTGGGGAGCAAACATAAGTTCATCTGAAGTGTGGAGGAGAAACGTAACGTTGAAATACAACTTTAAACAAGACAGCACATGCTATTTACTGCTAAGAGATGGCAGCATCATGCAGCACACAGTAATCTAAGTGGCCATCGGTCACTGGCAACAAAAATAGAGTAGAGCTTCTAAGGTGAAGAGATAGAAATATGAGCAGCAGTTGCCCCTACAAACCACAGCCACAGCTGCTACCCAGAAGACATACTACAAGTGAGTTCTCAATGCAAACTATTTAACGTTAAATCACACGGGGAGGAGCCACACTTTCTTCATGGTCTGAATGAAATTCTGTTAAAATCAGTGCAGTGAGGGGGATGGGTTAGCCTGGTGATGGGTATTGAGGAGGGCACGTTCTGCATGGAGCACTGGGTGTTATGAACCAACAATGAATCATGGAACACTGCATCAAAAACTAATGATGTAATATATGGTGATTAACATAACAATAAAAAATTAAAAAAATAAATTAAAAAAATAGTGCAGTGTTCAAGACCAGGGACTATAATTTTAACCTCAAAATATAAACATATTTCCAATATGATTTAATATATATGAGTCAATACCTAGGAAATTTCCCTGGGATATTCTAATATTTTGAACCACTTCAAATCTGATCCAGGTTTTTAAATATTTAGGTCTCATGACCTCATTTATTTGGCAGATGCCCAAAATACTTGTACCATTTGGTCTACTAAAGATAACATTATCAAATTCAGTATATAACACTTAATGTTCTAATTAATATGTCCTATTCGGTTATTTTATCAGCACTATTTCATTGTTTATTTGGGGGACTTATACCTCATTTATATTAGGTACTATTTTAGGTACCATGCATACAATTTTGCACAAGACAAAGTACTTGCCCTAGGAAAACAATATTCTCAAGGTCAAAAAAGGCAATGAATAAGTAATAAATATTTAATTTATAACTATAAATGGTATGAAAAATCCTGCATTGAAATGAAAAAAAAAGCTATGAAAGTATATTGGTCAAGGCAAATATTTCTGAGGAGATAGTATTTAGAAAAAAACCTGGAAGGGTTGAAAGAAAGGCAGTCATGTAAAGAACCAGGGGGGACAAGTATTCTAGGGACACAGAACAGTCTTGAGGCAGAAGAGAGCTCCCTCCGTGTATCCTAGAATGCAGCAGCAAACCAATGTGATGGGAGAGAGAGAACATGAAGTTAGAGAGGGAGATCAGGGACCCCGGCAGGGCATGTTAGACTGGAAAACAGATCGGACACAATGCTGACTTCAGTAAGAAACTGGGAAAGGGATGTAAGCATCATCTTTTTCAAAGGCAATTCCAGCTTCTGGGTAGATACTAAAACTCAGGTTAGAGCAGAGGAAAGAGGGATGATTGAAACAGGAAAATTTGCTCGGAGGATACTGCAAGAATTCAGGAAAGAAGCAATATTGCATCAAACTAAGATCAGTAAAGACAGAAAATAGGGGCTGGGTAGAGGATGTTTTCAAAATAGGAACTACATATATAGTACATATAGATGAAATATGGGCAGTTATCCTAAAGGGGCTCAAAATGATGGCCTTGTACTAGTGTTTGGATGCATGATTCTGTTCATTATGATGGGGGAGAAACCAGTTTAGAGGGACGGAAGGGTTCTGGCTTGGATATGCTGTATGTGAAATGACTAAAATGCATCTGCTGAAATGGGTGCCTGGGTGGCTCAGTTGGTTCAGCAGCAGACTCTCGATTTCAGGTCATATCATGATCCCAGGGTCTTCAGATCAAGCCCCATGTTGAGCTCCATGCTCAGCAGAGAGTCAGCTTGAGATTCTCTTTCCCTCTCTCTCTCTACTCCTCCCTCCAGCACATTCTCTCTAAAATAAATATAAAAATCTTAAAAAAAAAGACATCTGAGGAAATGGAGTTGTATATACACAGCTAAAAATCAGAAGAGAGGTCTAATCGGGCCCTATAAAATCAGGAATTGTGGAGAGGTAGATGGCAGTTAAAACCATGGGCAATAAAATAACCCAAGAAGGGCGCCTGGGTGGCTCAGTTGGTTGAGCGACTGCCTTCGGCTCAGGTCATGATCCTGGAGTCCTGGGATCGAGTCCCACATCGGGCTCCCTGCTCGGCGGGGAGTCTGCTTCTCCCTCTGACCCTCTTCCCTCTCGTGCTATCTCTCATTCTCTCTCTCTCAAATAAATAAAAATCTTAAAAAAAATAAAAAAAATAAAATAACCCAAGAAAAAGTATAAATTGATAAAAAGATGTCAAAGTGGTTAATGTCGCATTCTTCAAGATTTCAATGTACCAGAAATGTGTAAAGGGAAACAGAGAAGGATACTAATGCAAGTGGCCTGCAAAATCAAAAGGATGATGTGACTCTTTGGAAAAGTTTCAAGAAGAAAGAAGTGATTGTATTGAAACCTGCTGGGAAATCTATGCAAGTCTGATCAGGGCACACAGAATGATGCAGAATCCATCACTTTTCCTAATGAGAAAAATTCCAGGGGATTGTTGGGTGAATAATTCAGTTTGAGGTGGATGGAGGAGTTGGTGGTAGTGGCAAGAGACAGCAAATCTAGAATATACTTTCAAGACAAGAAAGATTTTAAGAGAAAGGATAAAGTTTGTCCTCTCATAGTGTGGAAAAAGAAAATGCTAGAACAACAGCATGATTGCAAGGAAGTGATTATCCAAATAAGTTTAATGATCTGTGAATTTAAACGAAAGTAGTGTATCAGTCTCTCTCTCTCTCTCTCTCTCTCTCTCTTTCCCCATCCCTCTCTCTCCCCTTGAACTTAAAGCTGTTTGTGTTTTAGGCACAGAGAACCTGGACTGGATCCAACAAATCTTGGCATTTCTCTCCACTGTTCCAAATATCTCTACGGTCGACTATTCAATAGTTTTTGAGGATTAGGGATACCCACCTCCCACACAGCTGAACATGTGCGTATGACAGACTCCCTGAAAACTGAACTTACTGATAGCCTACCGTTGACCTGAATAAAGCCTTGCCAATAACATAAATACACACATTCTGTATGTTATTTGTATTATATATTGTATTCTTACAATAAAGTAAGTTAAAGAAGATGTTCAAAAGAGAAAATGAAATTATAGTACTATCCTGTATTTACTGAAAAAAAATCTGTACCTAGGTGGATCTACATAATTCAAACTAGTGTTGTTCAAAGGTTAACTGGGTACCCTTATGCCTACCTGATATCCTTTATGGATTTGGTATTTTCTAATTCCTTCTGTGCCTTTTTTTAAACCCGCGTCCTTTGTTTCCATTAAACTTGTATCTCAGTTTAAGTCAGTATATGAATATATAAGGTATATGTTATAGTGCATATATAATACAACCATATGTTTTAGATTTTAACTCTAAAGCTAAACAAATGTGTGGGAACGGTGTGTGTATGTGAGTTATTGTCCCACCACTTACAGGCTTTCAGTGGCTTCTGGCTGCCTTCAGAACAGAGTCCGAAGAACACACCTTTTCATACCAGGTTTTTATGGTTTTGCGGTGAGAGTGTCTCTGATCATCCTTTATATGACAGGGAAAATTGGGACACTTGCAACACTTTTTATCTTAAGATAATCACTTTAAAAATTATTTTTCATTTAAATGTATATCTACCTAAGACAAGCATAAATAACTGAACTACATATATATTCACACACACACACACACACATTTTGCATTTAGCCTTAATTCACAGATAATTTCCCATGCCATTGGCCACTCCCACAATATTATCATTAATTTCACAACACCGCAGATTAGGGGACTATATATTGCTTGCAACTATTCACTTTTATAAATAATGCTGTGATAAGTATCCTTTCACATATTTTTTTTGATTCATCTCTGTTTATTTCCTAGAAATGAATGACTTAGCCAAAAGATAGAAGGATCCTGAACACAATGACAAATTACCATTTAAAAAAGTTATACTAGCGGACACCTGGGTGGCTTGGTTGGTTGAGTGTCCGACTCTTTGTTTTTGCTCTGGTCATGATCTTGGGGTGCTGAGATAGAGCCCCACGTCGGGCTCTGCGCTAGGTGTGGAGGAGTCTGCTTGAGATTCTCTCTCTCACTCTCCCTCTGCCCCTCCCCCCACCTCAAGATCTCTCTTTCAAAAAAATATAAAAATAATTATCTTTGAAAAAATTTATACTAGACAATACTCCATCATAAGTGTATGAAATGTTCTATTTTACCACATCATTGACATCTCATGTTATTTAAAAGATGTTACTCAATTCCTATGAGAAAATGAGCAATACCACCTATATACCTCACTGATCTATCTTTATGAATGAGGAGTATAGTATATTCAATGTGGGTACCTGGGAGTTCTTTTTTTATTGTCGTAGGATTAGAGCACTCAATGTTTGATCTTGGAATAAACAAACTGTTTCCCTGAGTCTCAAGTCTGTATGTCTAATTGCCTGTGGTATACCTCCATCTGATGAGCCACAAATAAATCCTAAACTCAATATATTGTAAGTTAGACTGATGTAACCTATGTTACTTGATTAGATACACACTTATCCCCAGAGTCAACGACATTTGAAAACTTTCATTTCTGAGTGTTCTTCCCATCTGAAACTCTATTTGCAATAAGCCACAAAGTTACATAGATTATTCTTAAGTATTTATCCAATGTGCCTCCTGTAAAATGCCTTTAGTTCTAGTTTTCATTCTTTTATGATTCAACTATAGCAACTGTCTCCTAAATGGGCAGTCCACTGTGGACTTTTCTTTCTAACTACCCCCACAGGCTACATCAGGATTTCTTAATCAAAGAACTATGGATATTTTTGACCAGGTAATTCTTTTGCATGATCTGCCCTGTGTATTATAGGATGCCTAGCACCAGCCCAGGTCTCTACCCGCTAGATGCCTCTGAGAACATCCCCAGTTGTGACAACCAGATGTATCTCTATATATTACCAACTGAATCCTGCGAGGCAATATTGTCCCTACCCTCGTCTACCTCCTTGAGAATCACTGATGTATGCTACAGCTTGTAATCCCTGGAGGTCTCATTTCCTGAGAGCTAAAGTCCAAATTTCTGATGATATTCAGGTTGCTTAAAATCTGACCTCATTTTATCTTTTGCATCCTCATTATCCACTATAATCTCTTTCTCCCATATCTTTCCCTTCAAATTAAATAAAACATCTTGCTATGTCCGGAGCATACCATGTGTTCTATTATGAATAGAACCTAGCCATTCTTCAAAGTCTGTCTGATTCCTTTCCTGATTGAGGTATGCCTTAATAGCTCTTATAGAAGTTAGTATTTGGTCCTATACTATTATTGATATGTTGGGTACTCCAAGATCAAATTGTTTTCCATTGATCTTTGAGCATAGTGATCAGCCCATGGCAATCATTCAATAAATACTTAATGAATTCAAGTGTACTATTGATTGCTTTAGGTGTACACATATTCATATCTCGGCACAGATAAAGCATAGTATTTTTTTTTTATGTGAATGGCTCTAAGTTTTGGTGCCATCTAATAGTACTTCCCTCTAAATAGCAATACAAAATTCCTTGCAAATGTGAAAATATTTTTATATGCTGTACATATCTTTATTTTTCTGGTACAATCCTTACATTATGTTATATAAGAAAACTATACAGAAAAAAAAATTTACTTCAAAATTTTCATTAACAAATTATGTATAATACAAAATCACTTTGTACATGGTATGTGATTATCATATATTTTTTTAATTACCTCTGACTCTGGCTATCTTGACTTTGAATTTCCCTCTACACAGCCTGGATAATCAGAAGTTGGATAAAATTTCATTTTTGATGGAGTACACATAAGCTGAGCACTTAGCTAGCTTATTTCCTCCTATTTAACTGCAAGAGACAATTTCAGAGGAAAGTAGGAAATGGATATAGCCCTAGAAGCCCTGAAATATATTCCTACTGACTGTTCACAAAGAGTAGAAGAGATAATGATGAATTGCCTCTAAAGCTTATTGATGGCTTTCCTTGAAAAGGAGAGGAGATTGTTAGTACCAGTGGGTTGGAAAAACATATATTAACTATGGTTTCGTGGAAAAAACCATGAGCCATTATCTGATTTATACAGAGGTCAACATTGTAACACAGGTGAGGTCATCTTTTAAACATTTTTTTCTCACCCTCATACCATTATCTGTTAGTGTACATGTTTTAAGGCAGTAAGTTTAAAATACTCAATAAATATTAATAATTTATTAAAATTGCCTACATTAGAGAGGTGAGAAATGCTATTATTTTCACAGGATCAATAGAGAGATTCCAGAAGAAATTAAATGACTTGATCATTAGAGCAAAATCAGATGGTAGGATTATGTTAGAATAGACAACATTCAACAATGAGCTGCTCTCTAGACCTGGATTGCCCTTTAAGCATCCTGCAGCTGGGGTTAAACATAACAGAAGACATACATATAGTGTCTAAATATAATGAAACATTAAATAACAATTTTGGGGGCAAGAATCTTCCACTTTTTCCAGGAAAACCCCCACTAAACTCTCTAAGATCAGAGTTTTCAATAAATACCCTGATATAACAAGACAACACTATGTTAACCATACCACTGGCTCTTCAATGCATTAACAACTGTAAAATATTTTGGAGAGAAAAAAATACCTAACTTAATTTCATTGCTTAAAATGACTCCAATGTAGAAATTTCAAAAATCTGTCTGGTAGAGTGGAAAAAGAAACATGTTTGAAGTCAAAGTCTGAGTTTTAGCTCAGTTCCTGACTTGGCTACTGATTAGCTGTGGTATTTTAAATAGTCCTTTTAGGGAGATGATAGCATTATTAACCCCTACTTCTCTTGATTTTATAGTTCTGGGTTAAAAGTAAGAAGTTGTATAAGCAGGAAACATTTGCACAAAAGTGAGGAAATTTATACATTTTTCTAAATGTCAGCAGCTAGAGGGGAGACGGAGCTATTAAAATTTTCCCCACCCTTCAACCCTAAATTATGATGGTTTAGATGGTCCATAACATTCTTTAGAGAAGGAAAGAAAAAATTGAACTAGACAGCTTGAAAAAAACTAAATATATCATACAGTATGAGTTTTCCAGAAAATATATTCACAGAGAATGTAAAAACCCAAAGTATACAAATTTTGACATTTTTGACTGTGAAAGAACCACGGATGCTCCTTAATCCAAAACGTGTATTACATTTGGAATTGCTTACGGGTAATGAAAAAAAATGTAAATGATAGAAACAAAAATGATGACATCATTCAGGGTTTTACAGCAGAAAAGAAAGAATATTGAAAGAAGCCTGCCTCTACGAGTCAAATCACAATTTCTCATTCACTATAACTACAAGTATTAGTTCCTGAATGCAGCGGAATGGAAACAGAACAGAGTGGCGCCATGACAATGCAGTGGACAAAGGAAGGTAATACATTTAAATAAAATTGCATGCATGTGTCCATTTGCATTGTAATTGAAATGGTAATTTGAGGGCTAAGCACAAAATTATCTTAGGTATAGAATACATACTGAGAAATGTATAATTCTGGTTGTAACTTGACAGGCTTTTGAAATGTTTGACGTGCAAAGATGTGTACTTGAAATAGAAAAGAAAAATGGAAGATAGAAGACATTGTCATTTCATATACCTTTGTAGTTATCCCCCTATTTTAAACTAATGCTAGAGTAAAATTGTAAACATAAATAATTTCCATTATTTGTTCTTTAGAATGTTTATCCTTTAAAAAAGCACAAAGGAATTACCTTTTCTAATTCTCTAATCATCTTCTGTTTTTCTGATATGTACTATAGAGTTAAGAAAACCATACCAGTTTTTTAAAAAAAAGGAGTATCTTAACAAAAAAATTCAAGTAAGGATTACTGAATATAGAAGAGTCACTGACAATCCTTATCACTAGAAGAAATGGAGACTTGTCAGTTATTTAGTACCATGCAAAGGGACCATACAAGATGAGGTACAAATTTCAAGAGTAAATTTGTGGATTACTTGACAAAACCGGTCATGACATTTTCTACTTCCACTGACAAAGGAGGAAAAAGAAAGATGGTGGTTAATATGTAACTGTATTTATACCTGTGAGTTCAAAAAGCAAAGTACATGACAGTACTCAAGAGCATCTTTTTTTCTCAAAATATACCATTTGGGTCACTTAATTGCACTAGACTGAGGCATCTATTAAATGAATCGCAAGCAGAATTTGGTGTGTCTTAGCATTCTTAACAGAGAAAAACAATGAAGGGCCTCTATTCTTTGTCCTCAACAAAAACACGTAGCTACCACCTAAGCCATCTCTGAGGTCCTTCCAGGGGCAGAATTATTCTAAATAACAGCCATCACGTATTAAGCACCCACCCTATGCTAAAAGCATTGTACTCGCCATTTGATGTGTATTTGTTCATGTTTAAGTGCCATGCAAGTGAGCTGAGGTTATCCACATATGAGAAGACTGAAGAAGCTCCATGAGTTTCGGTAGATGGCAAAAGGTCGTATGAAACATTCTATTTTGCAGGCCCAGCAGGTTCAAGGCTAAGTAAGATTTTCTGGTTCCAAAAGCATACCCTTTCTCTAGTATTAATCCCTTAATTTGGTACATTTCAAAGACTGGTGCTGGATGAAAATTTAAGAGTTTCCTTTAATGAGTAACAAACCACTTGACATTACCTATCTTTGTTCCTAACAACTGAATGGGGATAATTTTTCTGCATTTCAACTGAAGTCACAGATCCTCATCATTCTATGCAATGTGTAGAGAAGCTGCCAATAGCTGACTGGCTTTCATTTATGAGCCCTCCGGTAACACAATGTAAACAAGATACCTAAACTCCTACCACCAGCATAAGCCAGGGCAGTTTTACCAGAAATTACAAGAGTTGACAGAAGTTACAAGGATAGATACTTTAATTTCCTCTGCATGCTGTAAGGTACGCACTCAGTCATAAATCACTATATCCCTGAAGCAACATCTGGAAAATAAAATCACTACACATTATTTTCCTCTACACAAATTTTCAGTGACTGTTAAAATTTATGAGTGTTCAGAGCCTAATATCGAATTTGCTTGTAAGCAGCCATACCCACCCACACCACAAAATAAAGATTAACACTTCTTTCACTTATGGCCTACTTCAATGACCATTTCCAATGCATATCTTGACCCATTCCCATTGTTATCAATGCTTTTAGTTATTGATATCAATATCCAAGTACAAGCCAGCTCTCATTCAGATTCATTATGCAATTTCAATGTTTTAATGCAGGGACACAATATTTATCTTTACATTTTGTTTTTTGAAAGAGAGAGCACACTCACGTGAGCAGGGGAGGGGCAAAGGGAGAGGGAGAAAGAATTCCAAGCAGTCTCCACACTCAGCATGGAGCCAGACTTGGGGCTGAATCTCAGGACCCTGAGATCACGACCTAAGCCAAAACCAAGAATCGGACACTTCACTGACTTAGCCACCCAGGCGCCCCCCTATCTTTATAAATTTTAACCAAACTTTCTTTGGATTCTAATTTGTTTCTTGTGTTAGAAATGAATCTCTGGAATGACTTGTGTAATGTCCCATTCAAGTAGGCTCACCACACAAGACCTGTCTCCCTAGATGCTACACTTAGAGAATACAGTCACACTTCTTTTTGTCTAGCCATATAATGCCCACTCCCATTTCTAAATAATACCAATTGACTACAAATTAGTGAAAGAAAATTGCTATATCTAATTAGTTTTAACAATGTGTCCCTTTTTCTTCTTTAGAAATTGAAGATCCTGGCAGTTAGAAAAAAAAAAAAAAAACGAGTTGAAATAATTAAATTAACATTCCAGACAATTATAATTTGGGAGGCATAGGGAATGGAGGTGCATATATTCTTTTGTTCTACCAACATTTATTAACAACCTGTTATTTTTATCTGATATTATGTTGCTATGTGTTTCAATTAGGAATTTTTATGTTACAAGTGACTGAGATCTACTTAAGTCAAACATATTGCCTTAATTAAAAAGATAATTGATTAGATTAATTGAATAGGCTTCTTCTGGCTTTAGGCATGACTTGATCGGAGCTCAAATGATGATACCAATATACATCTTTCAGTTTTGCATCTATACATGACATAGACTGGTCATCTCTCCACCAAACATACTTACTTTCCCTCCTGAACACACAACTAAATTATATTACACAATCCTCTTTGTATGTAATGTGGCCATGGACTACATTCTAGCAAATAGAATGTGTGTGAAGATAACTTGCAAGCATGGCTCTTTAGAAACCTTCAAGTACTATCACCTTACCTCTTTCTGCCCCATATGTAAGCTAGCTGTCAACTTCAGGATACAGATGTTGAATATGGGTGTTTTGCCAATCTAGGTTCATGGAGCAACACATTACCAGTATTCTTACCAACTGGAATTCATATAAGTGAAAAAAAATTTCTATTATATTAACCCCTATAGATTGAGTTTATCTGTTACAATAGGGAGCAGTGGCTTAATTAATACATTCTTGGAATGCTATCCTCTCATGACCACAAGAAGTCTGCCAGTACTTCTTCTACAGGTGTGTCTTCCATGAAAAATCTAACAAAATTGCTGAGTTTCACTATGATTGAACCAATTTAGATGTTATGTTCACTTCTGAATTGATCATTACTAAATAACTAGGTTCATCCCTAGGCCCCACCCACGTTGCTGAGGCAATCAACTTCTTTTAAGCACATATGTGTGTTGTTGAGGGATATAGCCAGGAGGAAACATTTACACAAACATGATGGTGGTTGTATTTCCTAGCATGGTAGGGAATGGGATCTGGAAGGCCAAAACTCATCAAATGTTTGCTACAGTAGAGAGACAAAGATGAGGAACTATCAAGTTTTATTATCTTGAGTACACAACTTGTTTTTAGTTACAAAATTAGGCTGTATTCCAGCTAGTCTCTAAAGAAATCTTATGGCCCAGAGGAGTTGTGAAAGAAGAGCTGTTCAAAATCCTACTCATAAACTTTGTGGCCTAACTGGTATATGCATTCACAAATTCTACAATGTACAAAAGCTACAATGGGGTAATTATTTTTTATTGCAAGCATGTGCTTGTGTTTTTGTACAGATATTTTTATCTTTTCAGTTTGGGAAAGGCTCAAAAAATCTTTTTAAAATTATTTTATTTTATTTTTTACTAAATGATGGAGTAGGAGTATCAAGTAAAAGATTTTTTCCCCAGCTATCTTCATGATTTGCCTCCTCAAATTTTCAGTTCCTTCTTAAGTATCACTGACTAGCAAGCATTCAAGACCTTCTGTAAAGAGCACCACCCCCTAGGATGACTCTCCATCTCCCTAACACAATATAATTTTTCTTCAATGCATATTTCATCATCTAACATACTTCAACATATTAATGTATTGATTGGGTCTTCTCAGTAGAATCTAAGTTACACAAAAGGCAAGGACTTGTTTTGTTTACTTTTGTCTATCTGGCAATACTAGGCATGTAATAGATGGTCAGGATCTTCAGATGTGTAGCTGAGTTGATTTCGTATTTACTTTTATCCTATACACACACCTGCTTCCAAAGTTCCAAGTATTTTACTGTTACCATAGTGACAATACAATCGACTCCATTGACAAGCAGTACTAATACCAGGTTTAATACATTTTAAAAGATGTGTCTAAGAATATTAGTATCAGTTACATAATAGCTATGCCATAAGTATTTCTTCAAACTGTAACAATTTACTGAAATATTTCATTTCTTAAATATTGACTTCTGTCTTTTATATATTTGGAGTCCTATAAACACATTACTGGAACTTCTTTACAATATTGTTAGCTTACGTTTAAAGAGTTTTTTTCTTGATAAACAAGATATGTAACTTCCGTTTTTTAATGTGATTAAAAGAAGGAAAGAAGTGAAAAGAAATAATTAGAAAAAAATACACAGATAGACATAGACTTCGCAAAGTAGAGTCCGTAGGGATCATGTTTTTCTGGTCTTGATCAATGGTTCTCAAATGAGAGCAAATTCCTCCTCCTTCTAGGAGACAGATGACAATATCTGGTGATATTGTGGTTGTTACCACTAAGGGCAGGTGCCACTCTGTTACTGGTATCTACTGGATAGGAGCTAAGGATGCTACTGAGAGTTTCCACCTATAAATCATATAGTCAAAATGTAAATAGCCTGAGATCAAGAAACCTGGGGTTGACCTAGGATAGATTTTTTAAATGAAAACAGATGAAGATTCTGAGAATAAAGACAATACGGTATATATACACACACACACACACATACATACATACATACATACATACATACACACACTGGAATATTACTCAGCCATCAAAAAGAATGAAATCTTACCATTTGCAACCATGTAGATGGAACTAGAGGGTATGATACTAAGTGAAACATCACATGATTTCCCTCAAATGTGGAATTTAAGAAACAAAACAAAGGATCATAGGGGAAGGGAGGGAAAAATAAAATAAGATGAAATCAGAGAGGGACTCAAACCATAAGAGAATCTTAACTATAGAAACAAACTGAGGGTTGCTGGAGAGAAGGTGAGTGGGAAGATGGGATAACGGGGTAAGAGGCATTAAGGAGGGCACGGATGTGATGAGCACTGGGTGTTATATGCAACTAATGAATCACTAAACTCTACCTCTGAAATTAATAATACACTATAAGTTAACTAAATTGAAATTAAAAAAAAAAAAGATCAAGACTGAGAACTGCTGAACCAAGCTAACTCCTACATGGATTTGGAGCCTGAATTCACACTACATTTGTGGATCAAAACATTCAAGATAAAAACAAAAAAGTTCTAAACTAGTTCTGGGATGGTCACAAATGAAAGTGGGAGAAACTACACCTGCTGTGATATCTCAGCAACAATCATAAAGGCAGGAAAACAGATTTGAAAATCGCTAAAATTTCACTGAATTTAAGGTATTCACAAAATTTAAAAAGCACCTACTTAAAATACTGGGGAAAATCTATTAACCTAGAATGTATATTATGATATCTTTAAAAAATTAGGGTAAAAGAAATGTGAGGATTTATTAGTAATTGAACCTTACTAAAGAAACTCTTTTTTTTATAAAAAGAAGTCTGAGCTATAAGAATTAATTGGTGAGCAGGATAGAGTGAAATACCAAAAGGATGAAAATAAATTCAAATAGAAAGATAAGTTTAATTAATGAAAGGGAATACATTCTTCATCAAAGTACAAATATGATCATATTTCATTTAGATATCTACGGTTATACATTTCTGGTAACTAGTCTAAAACATGGCACATAAAGAAAAAAGAGTGAAAACTTGTTAACTAAAAGAAAGTTTTGTGGATACATTCATTTCAGGCAAAATGTGTAGCAAGAAAAGAAAATTACTAAATACAAAAGGTATTGATAATGATACAATGTTTAATGAACTAAAAAGACACTAGATAAATGCATGTAATATTATGTCTTCAACATATATCTAAACCACAAAATGACAGACTTTCAAGGAGAAATGACAGTTTTACCATTAGTTCAGTAGATTGTAAAAAAAAAAATGTCACTCAATAATTGATAAATCAGACAAAGAAGTCAGTGAGGCAGGAGATGATTTTCAATAGACTGAGCTTCCTTCATTGATCATGTATAGCATATTGTCCTCAACAACTGAAGAATACATAGATTTTTAGCAAGCACAAATAGAATATTTACCAAAATAGTCCCATGTTAGGCCACCAAGGAATTCTCAACCAATTTCCAAGAGATGGTATCATGTAAGTATGTTTCTAACTGCTCTTCTGTTAAGTTAGAAATCAGTAAATAACCAGAGAGACACGTATACGAAAATTAAAAATTTAAAACTTTAAAAATAAAATTTAAAAGTAACTCATAAGTCAGAATCATAATGCGGAAACTAAAATACTGAATACTCTGTGGTAACAAATATACTATAATTCCAAACATAGAGGTAGCTACTCAAGTACTTTTTAAAGGAAAACAGGCATAACGCTTCTGTTAAAAAATAAGATATCCTGACAATGAATGACCTAATAATCTCTTAGGATATCAGAGAAAGAACACTACAAAAATCCCAAAGATACTAGGACAATAATAAAGAACTAACCTTCCAGCAATTAAAAGAAAATCAAGGGGAGAATGAAAAGGGAATACAATTGCATTTACACAGATATTAAGAAAAGAGTTGTTTATGAATAACTACATGCCAATGAAAACAGACAAATGGGTGAATTCATAAACAACTTGATTCACTAAAACTCAAGGAAGAGTAAAAACCAACACAAATAAAACAGCAACAACAACAAAAATACATAACCACAATTGCCCTGTAAAATTTAAGGCATAATTTAAAAAGTTTGCAAGTGGCACATGGGTTAATAATCCTGAGTCATCCAGCAAGGTTGAAAGTATACATATCTTATGCCCAGAAATTCCATTTCTTTGTTTATGTCCTCAAGAATCCTTTGTGTACATACACCAAATTCATAGCAGCAGAAAAAAAAAAAAAAGGCTGTGAAAATATATTTGTGGACAAACAGATAAAACCTGTTGGAATCATAAAGTGGGGCCTTGAAGAAAAGTCAGTGAATCTCAACTGCACACATCAACATGAATGATCACATGCATATGCTGAACAAAGGTATATATACTGAATAACAAATAAGCAAATTTTTATGGCTATATACATATATACTAAAACCACAAGTAATATTCAGAGAATTAAAATTATCACAAAATTTAGAGGCTCTCACAGGGGACTCAGAATGGAATCAGAGAGCAAAGGAGCCTTCAAGACAGAGAAAATGTTCTATTCCTTAAGCATCAGGATGGATACATGTGTGATTATTCTTATCTACAACTTCATAATTTGATGCCACACATGATGAGATATTTAGTCTGCAGACCGGGTGGGAGAGGTCTGAATAAAGAGGTAGAGCACCAATATCAGCCAAGTAGGAAACAGTAACAACATCATTATTGACATAGTTATATCACTCAACTTTGCTGGGCTACTCTCCGAAATATGAAGTTTTCACCTTTGGGGGGGGTCATACAAAAGAAATATGATGTGGTATTTGGAATTTTCTAATTACTATAATTAATATCATTAATTTTTCTAATTACCTTATAAAGGAACTTGTTATTTAGAAGATGCAACCAACATACTAGCTTACACCTAAGTTCCCAGGTATAAAAACGTAATTTTGTCTAAGGTTTAATGATGTATTACCATAAGGTAGAAATAATTCTTGCTTTCAAAATGCTTTAACAAACGACATTTTGACCAGTACGTGCTGAGAGGAGCAATGTCGGGAGAGGTTCCTTGAGAAGAGCATTTAGTTTCCATCCCTGAGTGTTCACCGTCTACTTCCTACACCTCTAACCCCCAAATAAAACAAATTCTAAGGAAAAATACTGACTTTGCTCTATATGCATAATTTCAAAAACAGCATATTAAACAGCTCCACATCCCCACTCCTGAAGCCAGCATTAAGCAGAAACACTAAATAGCTTTTATTTTTTTATTTATTTTTTTTAAAGATTTTATTTATTTATTTCAGAGAGAGAGAGAATGAGAGATAGAAAGCACGAGAGGGAAGAGGGTCAGAGGGAGAAGCAGACTCCCTGCTGAGCAGGAAGCCCGATGTGGGACTCGATCCCGGGACTCCAGGATCATGACCTGAGCCGAAGGCAGTCGCTTAACCAACTGAGCCACCCAGGCGCCCACTAAATAGCTTTTAAAAGTGTAAAAGGGGAAATAAAAGCATCAGGAGACATCATGAACTGCTCTTTTTACCCCTCACACACGCTCACAGATTGTCTCCAGTAAGCCTTCCCACAGAAATGGTAGAAACACCACGGCATAGAAACACCACGGCATCCCTCTAGCTTTACATCTTAGGTTGAATAAAAATACGCAAAACAAGGTGATTGGATGATAGAAAAGGCTAGCTAAAATGCTAACTTGGTGTCTAACTGGAAAATGATATGGCATTACTTAAAGAACCTGTGACCAAAGTGGGACCTTTGAAGATGTTCCCATTTGCTTGTTTTGTTTATATTGTTGTCCACACTCGGAAATGAAGATGGTCATCAACAACAGTAAGGAGGTGGTTGTGTGGGGAGTGCCGGGTGACCGACAGGAAGGCACGAGGCTCCCAATACTGCAGACAGAAACATGGGGACTCAGCCATGTTCCACTACATAACAGGTAAGAGAGGCTTCTCTCACATTCCTGTAAAATATATTGTTGTGCTCAGAGGACCATGGATATGGAAAAAGGGAGTGTATATTCTGATAAACTAAAAACTACACTGGATATTCAGCCATCAGAGAATTCTATTTCCAAGAAGCTCCTGAATGTGAAAAGTGAGGGAGAATGTAAAAAGAAGTAGGGCATCATGTCCCAGGGAGAACGATTAAAAGTAAATTGGGAGACTCTTCTTTTCAATACCCCTTCCTTTTCAAGGGGAGTAGTAGGCTTGTCAAAAAAAATAAAATAGAATCTTTTCCCTAAAAGAAATTCTTTTCCAAGAATGAGAATCTATACATTTCCTATAAAACCCATTTTTTTAAATTTTTATTTAGCATATAAGAAAACTGTAGGAGAAATATAATTTGTTTTTTTGTTAACAAAAGGTTCTACAACATAAGTTAAATATGATAGTTTTTCCCCCTATAACCACCTCACCTAAATAATATTCTAATTATGATGTGTACATTCAGTAAGATAACCATTTCCATTTACTTATGTGGATTTCAGCCATTTGACATTTTAGTCAGCAGATCCTGAAAGGGAGGTTATACATTGCCCAGTGGATTTCTTTGGGACTTCTGCTCTCCACTTTGTATTCAGTGTCGAGAACTACATTTTCCCCTTCAACATGGCAATTATACAACAATTCAGTTTGGAAAAAGTGGATCTATCATCCTTAGCTTTAGTTCTGTTATACAGAGGTCAACTTGTTTTATTTTTATTATCTGCTTATAAAGGATATAACACCTGCTTCAGCGTTGTGAATTGCAGCTCTGATTTCTGAAGTATATGATACTTGACTTTCCAAATAATAACATTAGGAAAGAGGTGATGCATACAGCTCTATCCATCCCTTCTTACTGCTCTTAATACTAACCATCTGCTAGTTGCTATTTTTCCCAGAGCTGAATTCTAACTGCCATCCTTTCGTAAATCCATATGCTGGACTTGCCTCCTCTGAGGTACTTGTTTCTGTAAAGTCTGAACTGACAACTTTCAGGCTCAGGAAAAAAAAAAAAACAACACTGATTAGCAAAGAAGTAATGGAAGAAGCATCTTTCTCTTCTTGTTTGCTTTCAGATCCCTTTCTTCTGTGCTCTGGAATTGAAACTTATTAGAGCAAATTACATAAAAGTCTTTGCATTCTGATTCTCTTGAGCCAATCCTATCACTGACTGTCGTCCCCTTTTTCTAAAGCAGGGGTCGTCGAGCTTTTTCTGTAAAGGCCACACAGTAAATATTTGAGGATTTGCAGTCTATATTGTCTCTGTCACAACTCCTCGTCTCTGCTGTTGTCACTACAAATGCAGCCATAGACCATATGTGAAAAATGTATGTGGCTCTGTTCCAATAAAACTTTAGGTATAGACAGGACAATCTGAATTTCTTATTTTCACAGGTCACAAATGTTTTTTTTTTTTTGATGCTTTACAAATGCAAAAACCACTTTTAGTTTTCAGACCGTATAAAACAAGCAGTGGCCACATTTGGCCTACGGGCCATAATTTGCAAACCTCTGCTCTAAAGTTTTGTTTTTGAAACTCTGGCTCCTTCACCTTGTCCATCACAAATGTTTTAGTCTACATTTTCTCTTTTAGAACAAGACAAAACAAAACCCACTAAGCAGCACTACGATATATGTTTCTGTTAGAGAATACAGGCAACCATTTTTCCCCTATATATTTATCTGTTGATATCTTTTGAAAGCATGCTACCATTTGTATATGCCGAAGCTCTCTGCATAAGCTACTTTCTAGAGACCAGTCTTACTTCTCTGTTTGAATCTTTTGAGTAGTTATTTTTTTCTTCTAAGATAGTAAGAATCAATTCTGCATTTGTTCATCTGCGTATGTGTGTCCAACTGACTTCAGAGCAGCCTTGGGTTACATCCATGGTATGCAAAACCCATAGAGAATCATCCATGAGGACTCCAAACACACACAATAGCTACTATACACCCCGTAAAACAGATCAAGAAAATCAGTTAGGAATTAAACTCTGTTACAATGCATTATAGCAATATTTTTCTTTGCAAGCATGAGAATTACCCAATTGCCTTGTCTCAAGGTATCCACTTTTCTCTCCAAATCCCTGACAGGATCATCATTTCTACCTTTGCCATTACTAAATAAATTGCACCCTTAGAAATTAGTGCTTACCTCAGTGAACTCTGCAACAAGGAATGCATATAAATCCATTAAATAGCCAAAGATTACTTATGAAAGCAGTATAAAGAGGCAATTCTCTCTTGCAAATTTTAATCATACATTAGCATTTCCCTCAAAAATTCTTATTTGTTTCAATATTTCCTATATTCCTGAGAGTGAGTTAGCTTTCTAATCTGTCAAGGGTGGAAAATGAGCAAAGAACAGAAGACCGTCATCAAGGTAACAGCACTGTTCAATGTCAGAAGTTCCTGTCTTCTCAGCAATCAATGTGTGTGGACAATATACTGGAGTCTGAGCAAAGCCAGCAAGGCTGGCTACAGACCAATTGTATAGGTCCAAAATAAGAGTAGAAGGAGGGACACCTGGGTGGCTCAGTCGTTAAGCATCTGCTTCGGCTCAGGTCCTGAGCCCAGGGTCCTGAGATCAAGCCCCTGCATTGGGCTCCCTGCTCCGTAGGAAGCCTCCTTCACCCCCCTCCCACACCCCCTGCTTGTGTTCTCTCTCTTTGTCAAATAAATAAATAAAATCTTTAAAAAATAAGAATAGAAAGAGTTCAAAAGGAAATACTTAAAAGATAGGAAAGAGAAAAGAACATACATTTCCTATGTCACCGACTCTCCAGTCACCGGAATCCCTGAATAGGCCACATTTTATCATCTTCTTTTTTTTTTTTTTAGATTTTATTTACTTATTTGACAGAGAAAGACACAGTGAGAGAGGAAACACAAGCAGGGGGAGTGGGAGAGGGAGAAGCAGGCCTCCTGCCGAGCAGGGAGCCCGATGCAGGGCTCAATCCCAGGACCCCGAGACCATGACCTGAGGCGATGGCTGATGCCTAACCGACTGAGCCACCCAGGCGCGCCTATGTCATCCTCTCTTTACCCATACTGCTTACTCGGGTAAGAATGTCTTATTTCTACAGTCAAACGCTCAACCTGTATTCCATGCTCAGAGTCCCAAAGGGCTTTGATGATCTCTCCAGGCAACAAAGCACTCCTTCTGTGAGTTTCCATCCTCCATGTACACGGGGAACACTAAAGCCTTCATGATAGGGTTGTAATGACTAGGGTATATTTTGGACTCAGTGGTTATTTCAGACAAGAATCTTTTCCTATTTATATTGTTATTCAGGTCACCTAGAACAATGTCTGCCAATAAATGCTCCGTGAATGGATGAATGAAGTCAAGCAAGCAAAGCATCAAGAGAGATGGATCTGACCTTTAGCTACAACAGGTGCCACTTCTTTAGTATCTTCTTCTGGCAAAAGACACTGACTACTTGACCAGGGGAGAATCAAGACAGTTTCAGTTGCTAAGACCAACTTAATATTAACCAGAGTAATTAACATATTAGTAACAGTATCAGCTAAAAACAGCCAACAGGCCCTCCCAAACATTCACACTCTGCCTGAGAAGGAAGTTTTAGTTCTACACAATGTTTTCACTTCCTTCAATCTGTACCTAGTTTATCAGGAAGACAGGAGTACAGAACAAAATTCATTTCCAATTACTCCTCTGCAAGTACATTAGGAAGAGAAAAGATAAAAAGCTAAGGGGAGAGAGCAGGAAGCAGCTATCAATGATGATTCATTGCAGTATGATATTGAGTATTGGCTTATCTTTTGCTCTTCTGTAAATTATATTTTTGAAAGCCTGAGAATCTTGTTACATTTTAGTTAATATATTTTAGTTAAGTTCTATAAGCATGCCTTATACAAGTTAATGAGAATGACATTAGAGGAACAATAAATCTCTTAATGAAAATGGTTATAAATGTCAGCAGATTTAATACTTTAAATGATAAAATGATGTTTTCATTTAAAAAGTGTTCAAATTTTAGTTATTTTTAACAAGGTCACTGAAGAATCCTATATTCTATCACATTTAATATTAAATGGTAAAATAATGCCAGGTCACATATTGGTAGGGAAATTTTCCTGCAATGCAAGAAACACATTTAATGGCACCCTCACATTGCTCCATAAGGATTCATTCATTATGCACTACAAAAACACACCCAATAACAACATCTTTGGTGAACCGAAAAATTGACAGTTTTTATCTTCAAATATTGAACAGAATATCTGAAATGTACCTAGTATTATTTATAGCTCAAAATTACTATCACCCTCCTAAAAACTTTGAGCTAAGCACGTGTTTTAAAAATATACATCAGGTTAATATAAGTTAAGGACTGGATTTGAAGCCATCAACTGAATCATTATATACACGAAGCCTGGAAATTGGAGATTTGTACACAGTTCATTCCTTTCAGCAGTTTGTTGTTGTGCAATTTCAACTGTAGCTAGTGTTACATTTAAATCATTTTGTCCAGTTAATCTTTCAGAGCTACAAAGAAATTACCACTGTATCACCAGCATAATAAGATGCATTCCGTGTACATTAACACCCCTGATGAGAACAGATGGCAGTTACCCCTCTTAATATTTTTTTAAATTATTAATTACTTCAGTTTAATTTCTGTTGTGTTGTACACTGGGCACTTAAAAGGTAACATGTTCAAGCTCAGAGTGAGTATTTGCAGCTCATTTATTGCAAGATCGTAAGTGAAATTCTACTGTCATTTTAATTAACTCATTTGGGATGCATCTAATTCATCATTATTGATGGCTGTTTTTATAAAATTTATATACTAATGCTGTACCTTGCAAAATGAGAAGTGACATATCATATTTATTAGTAATCACAGAGCTGAAATAGCTTCTGCTAGATTTAAAAGTAAAGCTGTCCAGGGCCTAATGAAAGTATTAGGCACACATGAAATTTGAGGCAGTTCTTAGCTGTTTACTTTGTTATGATAAAAACCTATTCTCTCTTACCTATTTGATAGAAGATCTACCAATGACTTTTAAAAACTTATTTCTAGATTTGAAGAAACAATATGAAGCATGTTCACAAATGAGCTAATCAATGACTAATAGTTAACAGGTACTGACTCTTTACTAATTGGGCTAACTTTTCTACTTGTATTTAACAACCTAATTTTTATTCTAGAAAGATACAAACAAATGACTTACAATGTGTTAAAAATAAAATCTCAAGAATTTTTTTTGGTTTTGGGAAATTTTCTTTTATCTAATGTATTCCAGAAAGATTAATGCTTGTTAACTAGTCTTTAAAAAGTCTATAGAGAATTACACGATAGTCAAAATGCATCCATCATCCATCCAGCTAATACAGACTAATTGAACTTCTACAATGTCTTAGGCATCTTCCTCAGGCACTGGGGACACTGTGGTTAAAATAAACCTACAACACTCTGATCTCCATGTGCCATGCATTAGGGGGAAAAGGTGGATAATAAACACATTCACAAGTAAGTAACACATGCAGATGATAATGCTTTGAATATTTTAAAATCAGGATATGAGGAAGTCCTAGAGGAATGGTTGGCTGTTATTTTTTTGAAGATCTCTCTAACTGCACAAATACACATTAACCATGTCCTCACAATCTATGGGGAAGAATTTTTGAGAACTAGTAAGATACACACATGAACGCACACACACATATATACATATACATGTATGTGTGTGTGTGTGTGTGTGTATAAATTAAATTAAGACAAGTTGAAAATAAAGTTATTTATGTTCTTTGAGAAAATGCTGAAGTTTTCTGAAAATTAATGATTTTGAAGGTTTTGAGCAAGAGGGGATTAAAAATATTTCCTTTAGGGCGCCTGGGTGGCTCAGTTGGTTAAGCGACTGCCTTCGGCTCAGGTCATGATCCTGGAGTCCCGGGATCAAGTCCCGCATCGGGCTCCCTGCTTGGCGGGGAGTCTGTTTCTCCCTCTGACCCTCTTCCCTCTCGTGCTCTCTATCTCTCATTCTCTCTATCTCAAATAAATAAATAAAATCTTTAAAAAAAAAAATAAAAAAATAAAAAAATAAAAAAATAAAAATATTTCCTTTAAATCTTCCATTCAGCTCAAGCTGTCTTTAAGCATGTTGACCAGGAAAGTCTCATACCTCCTTGCATTTCATTTGATAATTTTCAAATGAATGAATGTAAAATAATAGGCATTCAGTAATGAGAATACCTTGTATTCCAGAATATTTGGTAAGGATGGTCTCATTCAGTCCTACCATCCTCTTGCAAGATAGGTGTTATTGTTTCCTTTTTACAGAGAGGAAAAAACTTACAAGGGGCTATGTCATTTTCTTCAGTAGCACCCAGCTGTAACTGTGTGGCAGACCTGAGATTTAAACCCCACCTCTACCTGATTTCCAATATTACATCAATCTTGAGCTATTTTATTAGCCCTGATTCAGCTACTGATGAATTAGTGGATGTTCATTCAGTCCCTTTTAAAAAGTTTGCCAATGCTATAAAATATTGCAATTTCAGCCTAAAGTGCATACATGTAAGACAAAGCTAGGAACTAAAAAAAAAAAAGATCATACATCTAAAAATTACTAAAAGAAATTAAAGAATAAAATCCTCCAAGAAGGCAAATGTCAGAAGAATCTGGTGAAAAACCATTCACATTGGAAGGAACAGTAGTCTCGAGAACCAATCCCCAGATCTGGAAAAATCATACCTTTAAAAGAGATATTAACAAACAGTGATGAACGAAGAAAACAAGAATGCAATCATAATCAATTTGATGCATGTTACTGTATCCGTTACCTGTGTATTATCCGGCCAAATCATTTATATAATTAAAAACCACATTCTGCCTGGACTCTCACTGTAGAAGGCCGAGGCTACAATGTGTCAAGGAAGTGACAGGTCACAATGACAACTCTAGCAGGAGCTTGATGAAGCATCATGCCCTGCACCAGAAAGAGTTAATGGGGTCTCCAGCCTAGGTGCATCCTGTGCTATCAGCCTAGAACTTCTATATTCTTCAGTGCACACTGTCAAAAAGGAAATATGTCTTACCAGAAAGTGCACTTAACCAGGAGTAAAGAGATCAGAATTCTAGTGCTATATTTCTGCTCACCTTGCTTAAAGTACTTAAATATCTAGCTTGAACAATATGCAAAATGAAAGGATTGGTCTCAATTATTTTAGGAATCGATTACTTCATCATTAAAATATATAATTGCCGAGATTAGTACGTTTATGTATATGTGTCTGTTTATATTAATGTATACCTCTCCAACTGTTTTTTTAAAAACTAAAAAAGTTAACATGTCAAATGCAAATTGATTTGTATTCCAATGTGGTGAAGTAAGTTCCTGCAAGGAATTATATTTAGTCAGTGCACTTGGTTATAATTCTACTGCACCTTATAATAGGATTTCATTTAAATCATGATGGAAGCTTATGAGGAATGTTGTAGAAATTAAAGAACTATAGACCAGAAACACCTAAAAAAAGCTTATTAAGAGGCTGGGGTGCTCAAGGAAATAGGAACATAATTGAAGAACTCTTAACGTACATTTTATGAGCACATTTGTTCCTGCAGAGGCTCATAAAGCAGAAAAGTAGCCAATGCAATCTCTCTATTTCTGAAAAACGGAAAGGATCCAAAAACGCATTGGGCTATTATTATCTAATTTAATGACCACTGTGGCAAATGTCATAGAAACAATTTAAAAGGATCAAATGGAGAACATTTCACATTTTGATTAAGGCAAATACAAGTTATTTCACAAGACTCATCACTATTCTTTGAAAATGCTATTTCTGTATTTTTAACACAAGATAATCACATCACATGAACACTCCCAGAAGTGTCTTCGACAATTTCAGGCTTTGAAGGAAGCGGTGCACATTTAATAAAACCAGCCATTAAAAGGAACATGTACTTTCAACATACATAATGCTAATTTAACTTTAGTTTTGAAAACATGGGGGGGGGATTTTTTCCTGCAAAGATTTTTATTGTATATCGTAAAAGGTCCCAGAAAATAGCTTGACTATCTAAAAAAAATAAATGTCTGTAGAATGAAGTGTTACATTATCTTGAAATGTTAGAATAAGTTTCATGTAGTTCTCTATAAACAGTAAATGTAGTACTGTTTAAATCCTACTTCTGTTTGATTTCAAACATTAGATTAGAAATTTTCTATTTCTATTCTGAAGTTAAAGACAAGTGGGATATTTAAGTTTTCTTCTTTGATTCAGAGGATGGAGATTAAATATGGAAAGAAATATCCTTAATGTACCTTTTACTACAGTACATTAAAAAGACTTAATGAGGGGCCCTTGGGTGGGGCAGTTGGTTGAGCATCCAACTCTTGGTTTCAACTTGGGTCTTGGTTTCAACTTCATCTCAGGGTTGTGGGACTGAGCCCCACATTGTGCTATGAACCCAGCGAGGAGTATGCTAAAATTTCTCTTGCTCTCCCTCTGCCCTTGTGCTCCCTTGTGCATGCTCTTTCTTGCGCGCTCTCTCTCTCTCTCTGTCTCAAATAAACAAATAAATAAATCTTTAATACTTCATGAGAAGTTATCAAAAAAATACACAGAAAGATACAGCTGTATCATCAATATACAGCTAGAACTCAAATATCCACAAAGTTCATGAAATCATATGTCAAATGTAAATAACAAGGAAATCTACTGATCTTGACAAAGTAAACATTTTTTAGACAAAATAAGCATTTCTGGTTTTTAAGAGTTATTGCCAACAGTTTTAGCCTATTTATTGCCTTTCAAAACAAACTGATCGTAGAGAATATATATTAATTTATATTCATAACTTCTGACAGTCCTTGGAAAAGAGGAGCAAGATAAAAACTTGACAACTCACTCTGTTCAGTCTGGCCTGCTTAAAAAAATTAGCTCTAGGTTAATTTGGTTATTTGTTCCACGAGTTTATAACATGAGAGCAAATGTGACCATATAAAGATCTAACTGGAGTGGATTTTATTCTTCCATTCCAGATAAAATTAAACACACTTGACATCTATGGGTCTTCCAGAGATGCAGTTCTGGCCCCATTTCTACCTCTTTCATCGATGACCCCCCTTCACTCAGAGACCTCACAGACCAACTGTTAATAGAAGAGACATCTAAGTTGCCTTCAGCTGGGAGAAATATCTTTCCTAAACTAATCTATAAACCTAAAATGTAATCAACTGGGATGGGCTGAATACAGTTGCTGAAAAATGTCCACATTCTTACCCATGGACCCTTTCAGGACGTTTCCTTACATGGCCAAAGGGATTCTACAGATGTGATTAAACGTAGAATCTTGAAATGGGAACATTCTTCTGAATACCCAGGTAGGCCCAGCGCAATCACAAGGATCCTTATGAGAGAGACGCTTGGAAGGTAAGAGTCAGACAATATATGACCATGGAAGCAGACATAAAGCGCTGTATAGGGTCAGGAGCCTAGAAACAAGAGCTTCTTGTAGAAGCTGCATTGTCAAAGAAATGAGTTCTCCCTTAGAGCCTCCAGAAGAAATGTAGCTTCACTGATTCACTTTATACTTCTGACCAATAGACTGTTAAGATAATAAATTTGTGGTGTTGGAAGCCCTTGTTTGGAGTCATTTGTTACGACAACAATCAAAAAGTAGCGCACCAACGAGGTGGCAAAGCCAACCAAAATGGGTAATTCGGACCCTCGTTCTTCAGACACATTTAAACAATTCCTCTGTGCTAAGACAGTCCTACAAGGTTATCCATGTCATTAAAGAAAATTGAGGACTAATAGGTACATGGTAAATCGAACAGTTACTTCTATTTCATGATTTCAGTAACAAGTGCCTATTAATTATGTTTGTGCTTACAGCCACTTAAGATTAGAAGACACTTGAGCATATCATCATGAAAACAGCTAGGAAACAATACCTTGTTTAAAGCCGCCTCCAAATTTAGGGGGAAATGGTTAGAATGTTTTTTGATTATTTTTCCTTGTTGGTTGAAATAAATTAGTATATTCATATGTGACTTATTTTTCCCCTGCAAATGTTTGCTGAAAGTTGCATTTTTAAATATAAAATACAAATTACCAACAAATTTGTTGTTTAAGCCAAAAAAATAAAACCTCAAAAAAACAAATTACCAATTTTTAAGCACTATTAGGCTCAGCCATTGCTTTAATTATGTTGAAGAACAGGTAACACTGATAAGAGATAAATCTTATTCTTTGCTAAATTATCTTTACTGGAACTTACTGTTTACTAAAGCCAAACAAATATCTGTTGCATATTGATATGCCAGGTTCTGTACTGGAAACAAATAGGCAAAAAACCCATCATCCTCTTTTTTTCCTCTCGGTGTTCACATGGTTGTAGAGGAAGCCCCAGATAATAAAACAGAATGTCTATTAGAAATACCGATTGTTGGAGTTATTCCAGAATGTCCGTGCAGTAGGTGGAATGCAGAAATTGCTAGAACCTTCATTACTGAAAAGTATGAGAGAGGAACCACCAGCCTTCATGAACTTTTTCTGGTCTCCTAACCAGAGGAACCTGCCCTGTTTCCGAATTTCTGTCGGAGTTGGCTTTCGTGACTCCCAGAAGACATGGATGACTTAGGTTGCAATAAGATGTACTGTCTCTTATTGGCCCTCTTCCAGATTATAGGTTCTTGGAGAATAAGGATTTTGCCCTCTGAATGTTACATGGTTTTCAGGTAAATAAGCTGCAAATGCATCTGGGGTTGTATTTTGCCAGTGCAAGTTTCTTTCAATACCTATTTTCATCACTTACACTTATCAATATCAACTATACCGTGCGGGTCTACTTCTTGGCACAAGTATTTTGAAAAATGCAAATATCAAAACCATAAGGAAGGATTTTCTTGAACTTTACGACATTTTGGTGTAAATCTTTGACCCAGCCAAGAATAAGTCTTTCTAATTTTTGTACAAATTGTGCATGTGTAAATTATGCACAATTGCATAAATCCTAATTGTCAAGTAGTTCAATTAAATATTTTTTTTCTGAACCGTCTCCAAACTCTAAAAAATTTTATTAACTATTGAACGGATCAAAATTACATTTTTAGGACTACTCCCCCTATTTATTTAATAAATAAAATATTAGCCCTAGTAGTATCAAAACACCTGATATGTAAAATTCATTCTGGAAAGATTCAATTTCACTTGTTATTTCACCAAAATAGATCTATCCTTCAAGCATAAAGTGAAATTGGAAGTAAACTTTCAAAGTATAACTATGTTTAAAGAAGAGCAATACAATCACAGTAGGCGTGCATTAACTAGAAAATCAGCTGGTATGTCTTTATATGTTAATATAGGTTGTTGATCTTAAAAATAAGTACTTCCAGTCTAAATGTTTTTCTCTGTCACTGGGATGCTACATTCTTAGTTACAGGGGTTTAACTAGAATGATTTGTTCTGCTTTCTGACAGAAGCAGAAAATGTCAGGTTTCCAATTCAACAGACTGTAAATGAAGAGTGGTGTGTGCACCTACACACACAGTCACTTGGAGGATAATTTTTTTCTAGATGAACTCTAGAAAACACAGCCTCAGGATGATTGATTTCTGATGCTAATTGCTGTTCTGCACGTATCATACTCTTCTGGGTCCAGACAGTTATGACAGAAGAGGTGCTCCTTCCATAATCAATTCCGGCATGAGGGATGCCATGCTGGGAGATGATGTGGAAAAATACAGACCAGACATTTCATCCATAATTGATTACAGAACTAATGTATTATTCCAAAAACCACAATTCTAGTCATAGCTTATTCCTGTTAAACTATTTCTTCCTGTTGCTGTTTTGCTTTTTATGGAGTATTTTCATGACTTTCTAAAATTGGATTATTAAGCTAAGACAAAGATCTCCTACAGCAATTAGAGCAACTGAATGCTCTAGAGTCCACATATTTCCCTGAAAGATCAAATTCCACAAACTGCGCACAAATGATCCATCTGCACTGGAAGATTATGAACATTAACTAAAAGATCTAGTTTCACTCAGAACCACATTTGTGACTTTCTCCTTCATAAATATAATTATATTAATATTTGATGAGCATTATGTGAATGAACTATTACATTTGGCCTGTGAAAAATAAAATAGAATTTTAAGGATGTATTTGTATTTAGCTGGTAAAATGCAATGCAGCAGTCAATATTCTAGCTTTTCCATTTGAATATGTACTACTTAAGAGTATTTTTAACACTTTGTAGTCATAACTTAAACATGAATTTCTGACATTCAATATGTAATTTTCCTACTACATCTAAGAAGCCTAAAACTTTTAAGATGTTCCTACGTACTTTCCCCTTTTATTAATCAAAGGGCCAGGTGATCAGTCCTTTACCAGTGACCAACTATGTGTCAGAAACAGTAAAATTTATTCAAGGAATACTCATTGAAAGAAACTGTATAATTAACCAGTGATTGGCTGATTAAATGAATCACCTACCTAAATTTGCCTGGCTGCATCATTATAGACTTTAGCATTTTTCCAAAGGATGTGGTAGTTTTCATTTATTCAGCAAAGGTTGACTATGTGTATATGATGTTCAAAGGCAATCCACTCGGGACTGAAAATTAAAGATGGGGCCGAATACACATTGATTTGGAGGCCTGGAGGGAATTCAGGCCAGGAGACTTATGACTCCATCATCACAGAGCGCAGAGTAAGAAAACAAGCATGCTAGGAAATGAGGCTTTTGAAAGAAGAGAAGGTATCAAAAATGGGCATCTGAATGATGAGCAAGTGAAAGCAGCTGAAGACAATAACTGAGTGGAAATAAAAATGACTCCCAGCAGAGGAAAGGACATATGCAAATGTCTGGAGGCAAGAGATAATGTGGGGTAGAAATAAAAGTCTATGAGTCTGGCTGGAATACACCAAACAGGAGAGGATCAAGGAGCAGAACTTGGATGTCAGCAGAAGCTAGATCTTCGTGGGCATGTGAGGCATACTAAGAAATTTAGAATTTATCCTATAGGCAACCAAAAGCAATTAAGCATATTTAAAAAAATGATTGGGGCACCAGTCAGGTAAGCGTCCCAACTCTTGATTTCAGTTCAGGTCATGACCTCAGAGTCATGAGATTGAGCCCCAAGTGGGGCTCCACGCTCAGTCAGTCGGAGTCTCCTTGAGATTCTCTCTCTCCCTCTCACTCTGCCCCTGCCCCCCCACATTCTTGCTCTCTCTCTAAAATAAATGCATCTTAAAAGAAAAAAGAAAATGATTAAGTCAGCTTTGCACCCTAGCAGTGTGGCAAAGGGAATGGAAATCATTCCAGCCAAGAAAGCACTGATCTGTAGTCACTGCAATTTCCGCTGTGTCATTTACTTCCATACCATTTCCCTTCAATCAGGCTTCATGGTTGGCAACACGATGAAGTGGAGGGATGGCAACAGCTACCTTTAAGAGGGGAGTTCTAGCTTCCCTGTTACTGTTAACTTCCATAAAAATAAAGCAAAATAAATGGATAAGTAGGAACAATTTGCTATCCTTCCATTCTTACTAATACTCTAACTTTCCTCAGGGATCATTTGGTCATGTCATTATTTCAATTTATTAACAAGACCTTAAGGACTACAATTTATTAAAAGAGAATATTAGAATGTAACTAGTACTTCAAATTAAAACCTGTTTTTCATAATGGATAAAATAAGGAAGAGCGATGATAAAATATCTATATAAAACTATAGATTTTTTAACATTTATTTATTTGTTTGAGAGAGAGAAAAAGAGAGCATGTGTGCACATGAGCACAGGTGGGGCAGAGAGAGGGAGAGGGAGAGAATCTCAAGCAGACTCTGCACTGAGCCTAGAGCCCATCTTGGGGCTCGATCTCACAACCCCAAGATCATGATCTGAGCCAGAACAAACAGTTGGACGCTTAACCCACTGAGCCACCCAGGTGCCCATAAAACTATATAGCTTTATTAGTTTAAAAACATTAATGTGTTTAAGTGGGTCTACATGTTTTATTTATCTACATTTCTAGGCCAAGCCTGTATCATTCATTGCTCCAACCCATAATACACATATTTTTATTGTTGAGAATATGAACGATAGAAATTTAAAATATTAGATTTTAATTTTACATTTTGTATTTGTATTGTACTTACAAGTTTATAATTTCTTTAACTCTGAAACCTTGATAGAACTTGTTTCTGACATCTCTTAGGCTCTTGACAAAAAATAAACCTCTCTTCATACATGCTTCTTAGGGCAGTCATCCAAGACAATCTTCCCCCATATGTAATACATACATGAATTTGTAACAAAAGTGTGCTGACAGAAGAAAATTAGAACAAAACACCTGAATATGTTCTAGTAGTGACAATTCCTACCAAAGTAGGACTTAAAAGGCCCATAAAACACTTCCTCAGGTGTCCTAATATTATTGATACTACTCAAATTTATAAGGTAGGACACTTTTGCAACAGGGTATACACCTTACACATGGTGAGTCTGCTCTTGCCATTAACATTTTCAAAAGGCTTTTGAAAGATAGGAGACTTAAAAAAAAATAGAAGCTGTATCAACAGTTCCAAGTATCATAACTTACAGGGTACACTACCATAGTAAACTGCAACTCCTGAATCACCTTTGATAATAATTCTCAAATGGCGGCAAGCATTCACATTCCTGACTGACTGTGTCACGCTCTCCTCCACCTATTTACCTGTTCATTTATCTACCATCTTGCGGGTTTGTGTTTCACCATTTCCAAAAGAGTTTGATATACTTTATAGAAATACATTTAGTTCAATGGATAAAATGTAAAAAGAAGTAGAAAATTGACAAGGAGGACGCCTGGGTGGCTCAGTTGTTAAGCATCTGCCTTCAGCTCAGGTCATGATCCTGGGGTCCTGGGATCGAGTCCCACATTGGGCTCCTTGCTCAGTGGGGAGCCTGCTTCTCCCTCTCCCTCTACTGCTCCCCCTGCTTGTGCTCTCTCTCTCTCTGACAAATAAATAAATAAAAATCTTTAAAAAAAAAAAAGAAAATTGACAAGGAGAGGCAAGCTGTTTTTTTGTTGTAATGGGAACAGTAAAATACATGCTAGGTGTTTGGATGTTTGATGTTGTCAAAGGCCAAAGTCTTTGACTGCAAACACTGATTTAACAAATCAGACTGCCTTACCTTAGGAGTTGTATATTTCAAAGGTAAAATCATAAAATTTAGACCACAAATCTCTTTCCTAACTTTCACTTAACTAGTACATTTTTAGTGACTGTATTTATTTCTAACCTCTATATTCAAGACGTGACATTGATAATCTTCACTTCTAAAAACAACTTAAGAACATTGTTCTTCAGTTTTCAAGCCAGATGGCATTGCAACTGTCTTTTTCAAATAAGGTATAATGAAGCTAGTCAAAAAAATCTGTCAGAGTCAAATTATAAATGTAAACAAAAGAAAATTCATGTTTTTATCCTCAGTAAATATGTGTCAGTAGGAAATCTATTTCTGATACCTTTAAGAAAAAGCCAAAGATTTTCAGGGTGTTAATCAAGGATCATTGGTACATGTGCTCCTTAATTATTTATGAAAACAAAGTAAGACACATATTTTTCCTATAATTTCCTTTTGAAAATGTAGAATCAATGAGTATCACTGTGAAAAATATAATTTAACTTCTTTTCACCCTCACTGATCCATTCCTTATACCTCTCATACCCTATATTTATCAGTAAGTTATTTAACCCATTATCTACTAAGACAGTTTCTTTAAAAAAAGAGATATTCGGGGGCACCTGGGTGGCTCAGTTGGTTAAGCATCTCCCTTTGGCTCAGGTCATGATCTCAGGTTTTCCAGGGATTGAGCCCTATGTTGGGCTCCCTGCTCAGTGGGGAGTCTGCTTCTCTTTCTTCCTCTGCTGCTCCCCCCCTTTCTGGCTTATGCTCTCTCTCTCTCTCTCTCAAAATAAATAATAAACCTCTAAAAAATTAAAAATAATAAAAAATTAAAGAGATACATTTAAGAAATCACATTAGCAGTTGTGTATATGATGATTCCAATATGTCTGCTTCCTAGAACTAATGATCACTTCCTATCCTAACCAATGAAATCCACCCAAAATATACCAATCATCTACTGGCCAGATTTTCCTGTTTATCAATTCATATCCCTCTAATATATCTTATGGGCTGCCAACCATTTTTACTTCAAACACTATTAACTGTTCATGTCCCTAGCTCCCAGAACACATATCCTTCTGTAGTGTGGTCCCTACGTACAGAAAGAAATTGCCTTCTTAGTAGATGCACAGAAATGTGTGAGGAACTTAGGGTGATAATGAAGATGTCTTTTATCGAATCATTACATACAACAGTACAAGATAACATAAGACAGAACCTTCGACAACAGTTTATGTGACAAACTGTAGGAAACAGGTACTAAGTACTGATGGAAGAGGGAGCTGGAATTTGAATGCAGCCATGAAACATGAGTAGGTATCAGCTAGACTGAGGAAAGAAGAAAGAGTACTTCACACAAAAACAAGCGCAAACAACAATGTGTATTTGTCAATCATTGGGGAAATCATCTTGGTATTTTATAGAGAAAGTTGGCAAAGTGTTAAAGCATTTTATAAAAAAACAGTATCTGGAAGATAGTTTGGACTTGGGAGGCAAACTTTAAAGACAGAAGGTATTCAGGGAAAGATATTCCATAGGTTTTATAAAGAAGTTGTTTTAATAACCAACACTAAGAGAAAACATTAGTTTCCAACATAAGTCTCCCTGTATACTGTTAATTGGTCTTTAGCATTAGGCGAAATGCTTTCCTCACTTTATACAAAGTGTTAAAATACCCTATTGTTTCAAAAACTATTAATTGCTCAAATGTGTGCCATAATTTAGTGAAATGGGGGAATGTATTATCAGTGAGTCACCTTTATACTTCTGATTAATAGTTAGATGTCAATTGGGAAGTAGTAAGAGAGCCAATCATCTTCAGGATATCCACAGTCTTGTTACAAGATGGACTGACAGACAATTGTGACCATGGAAAAGCTCACACTATAATATATAAACAACGCATAACATTTAGTGAATGTCTATCATGTGCTAGGCTAAATGCATTACTTACAACTCATTCAAATCCCACAGCTCCTTGAAGTACTTTATTATTAATAACCTCACTTTAGAGAGGAGTACAACTAGATCTCACAGAAGGTAAGTGAATTGTCTAAGGTCTCAATAAGTACAGTGTAGATCCAGGGTTTGAACTAGAAGACAGTCCCTACTCAACAAGGATGTTATAGTTATTCTGCTAAAACTGCAAAATTACAAAAAAAAATTTTTTTTCTTGATTAAAATTGTTCTCCCAAAACTCAAACCTGTTTGAGAATATGATTGGTAAAGCATTATATAATTCTAGAGTTGTTCAGTGACCACTGGGAAATAAAATGTAAAATAATCAATTGTTCATGTTAAGTACAAGGACATGTACAAAGGACTAGGAAAGTAATGTTAGTTTTTAAAAGATGTGTTTCATGCTTGTAATGTCTATACTATTTGCATTTTTAAGTAACAGTTGTAGACATCTTCACATGATCAGAACAAAAATTCATGGAAATCCACTGCCCATGGTATGGCAATATTACATTCCAGAAACCAATTAGCTTTTTCCCAGATTGACCCGGAGTCTCAGATGCCAGACAACCCTCTTAGGTACTTCAAGCCTGGGCAATAGGCTGTTGCCTCTGGAGTAATAATTACCAGTTGATTTGGTTTCCAGTATTGTTAATGAAGGCATTTTCATATGACAAAGGCATAACCTCTTATTGCTCCAGAATTACTATGTGTTCACCCTAGGGGGTGACATGTCCACTCTTCAGTCTCTGTTCCCTGCCCCCCACTCCCACTTTTTTTTTAAGTAAGCCCTATGCCGAAGGTAGAGTTTGAACTCAAGATCAAGAGTTGCATGCCCTTTAGACTGAGCCAGCCAGGCACCCCTCTGTTTTTCCCTTTTAATCTGTCTGCTGCATGTGGTACTCTGAATACACCAAAAAGATTTCATGGAATTTCCCCTCAGAATACCAAGAGACACACTTTCAAAACTAAGGATCTGATGAAACAGTCCCAGTGATTTGGGATTACCGACCAGCATATTAATGCCCTCAGCATATATACACTTAAATAATTCTGTAGTTGCCACAGTGAAGACAGCAGATAAGTGTAAATTAATGTCATTTACTCCATAATTTATCCTAAGGGTAAAAACTCTAAGTCAGAAGTATACTACTTGTTTAATTTTTCATTAAAATGTACAGATAGTTATTTAATTCGACTTAATTTCAAGTTGGGGTATCGTCTAACTTTTCCATCAGAAACAGTCCTATCCTGCGTAGAATGCAGCATCAGATGAAAACAAACCAAACCCATGGCTAAAGATGCATTTGTCCACAGTAGTCTGACGAGATCAGAATTACATAACCTTTCATATTTATCATTATTGCCTCCAGGCATATCTTAATGAAACTCCTGGTACCCATATCCAGTTGCTCCTGGTAACACATTTTAAGCTGCCAGAATACACAACAGGAGGAGAAATGAAATATAAATTTATTTAATGCACATAGTGAACAGCAGGTTATCAAACACTCTAAACAAAACATTTATTTTTTTGTTGTCCCTCCCTCCCCTGAGGCACACCTAAATGTCAATGGATCACTGACAGTCTCAATTTTCAGTAAAAACTTAGAGCGAAAAAAAAAAAAAAGCCTTAAGTATGATTGAACTCTATAATGTTTAACATATAGAATAGCATGTTCTTACAGAATGTCATGGATATTGCTTTCCACCAGATCTTTATTGTTTGCTTAATTTTGATTTCTGGATCGAATCGTGAGAAGTTTTAAGCAAAGTCTCAGGAGTACGCACAATCAAAAACAAGAATCAAATCTGAGTATCAGAATAACTCTTCTTTTAGTCAGTTACCTTGTCAATTGCCTTTCAACGAATTTTGCATGAGGGTTTGTTCACTAACCTGATAAACCAAAGTAATGATATCAAAAAAGTGTTTTTCAAAAACAGGTTTTAGATATACCAACTCTTTCCTCATGAACAATCCTAAGTTAGTATATAAAAATATTTTTGGTGATAACATTTTAAGCTGCTAGAAACAGCAGTGTGGTGAGATCTAAAATTAATTTAATCAAATCAAGTCTATGAGATGACATTACAAATTTCAAAACAATATCAATGCAAATCTAGGGGGATAGCAGTTGGGCCGGCCAATTCCTATAAAATCGTATTAGAATACAAATAACTTGAAAAATTGGGAAAGCAATCAAAAGTAAATTTGCTGCTTAATCTAGATAAATGTTGAGAGAGGGAGAAAAAAATCACTATGCAAATCCTAAGGGTAAATAAATAGAATGATATCTAGCTCATCACTAAAAAGGCCCGAAGTTAATTCACAGGTTTATACCGGATTTGAAATCTTTTCAACTCACCTTGCTTTACTGTTGGTTTCTATGAGATAATACTATAGTGTGAAAGTATTTATTCACACTAGGCCTGACTTGCTCAAGAGAGGCAAGATTATATTGTGTAATAGAATCTGTTTTTGAAACATCTATTGAATATACATGACAACCAAATGTGCTTATAAATCTTAAAAGTATCTTACTAGATTAAGTTCAAACAGGGACTATTTTTCCAAGGTAAAAAAGCAACCTTTTCTCTCATGTAACTCAATCCTAATTTTTTTTTTTTTTTTTAATATAAAAATGTAGGTCAAGGGTTATAAAAAAAGCCGCATTCTTGGGGTGCCTGGGTGGCTTGGTGGGTTTAGGGTCCAATTCTTGATTTCAGCTCAGATCAAGATCTCGGGGTCTTAGGATCGAACCCTCATGGGGCTCCATGCTCAGCGCAGAGTCTGCACGTCTCTCTCCCTCTGCTTCCCTCCCCTCCTCCACCTCATGCAGTCTCTCTAAGTAGATACAACATTTTTTTTAAGAAATAGCCACACTCTTAATATGTAGTCATTCTAACTCAGTTTAGGTTCAATCATGAGAAACTTGCCAGTAGTAAAACCGTCTTTGCCTCACAAAAACAATAATCTCAAATACTTCAACATAATATGTTTGCTCCCCTCCAATCTTCATCAGAGTCTTTCCTAAAGACCCATGTTTTAAAATAAAGAGAAAGAAAGCTATCTTACAGCCACTACATTCAGTCTATACCATTTGTCCCCCAGTGGTGTTTGCCATAGCAGACACTGCTAACCTCAGGGTTAGCAAAAATCTTTTCCCCATTGTGTACGGACATTCTAACCCCTAGTACTTGTGAATGTGACCTTAACTGGAAATAGGGTCTTTGCCCATATAATCAAGTTGAGTTCATTTTGGATTAGAGTGGCCCTTAATCCAAAGCCTGGGGTCACTATAACAGCAAATAGAGTCAGAGAGACATGCACACTCATGAGAATACCAGGCCAGAGTGGAGGAAGAGTCTGATGTGCTGCACCTACAAGCTAAGAAACACCCAAGGTTGTTGTCAACCACCAGACACAAAGGCAGGGCCACAGTAAAGATTCTCCCTCTGAACCCCAAGAAGAAACTACTCATAATGATGCCTTAATTGTGGGCTTCTGTCCTTGAGAACTCTGAGAATAAATTTCTGTTGTTTTAAGCGCCCAAATTGTGTTCATTTGTTATGGCCACCCTAGGAAATACAAGTCAAGGGCACCTTCACCTGAGGTTCCCCTAAGTACCATAGCCACAGTTGTCTTCCCCTGTGGACACTGTCTTCCACTCACCGAAAGTTGCAAGAAGAGGGTAGCATTGACATTGGATATGTCAAATCATATTTTCAGGGGGCCTCAATATATGTAAGACAACTCGCCTACCATGAGGAAAATGATGCTCCTCCATCCTTCCTTATGCTCTGGTAGATGGGACCAAAGCAACAGTCCTTGTGCCCAAATCATCTTACAGTAATTATGGACTAGATGTTTATATCTCACCAGAACGCATGTGTTGAAATCCTAAACATCCACCCCCTCACGTGATGGTCCACAGAAGTAGGGATCTTTGGGAGGTCATCCGGTCGTGAGGGGAGAGCCTGCATGAGGGATCAGTGCCCTTATCAAAGCCAGAAGACAGCTATCAATTTGGGCCCTCAACCAGACACCCACTTGGCTAGTGCCTTGGTCGTAGACTTCCCAGCTTCCCGAACTGTGAGAAGTCAGTGTGTGTTATTTAATTCACCCCATCTATGGTATACCGTTAAAGCAATCCAAACAGACTGTTGACACATTGCACCAGTGAGAAGAACCCTTCTGTGTTTGTTTTCATTTTGCCGGCAGTTCCCTCTTCCCTGAGAAACGTCATGCACAGTTGGTGGTTGAGCTGAAGGAGAGTCAACTTGTCATCTGCAGAATTCGCTCTTCTCTATGAATCTGCTTTTCTCTTTCTCCTAAACAAGCACTTCTTTCAAAACCTATAGGAGTCCAGAATTCAGATTTGGAGCAGGGTGGTGGTGGGGATGAGGAATTATCTTCTAGAAATATATGGGTATGTCTGTGTCCTACAGGTTAAGGTCAAGCTGGGAACAAACCATATCAAGCAGAATTTACTAAATTTCTGTTTCACAAATGTTCTCGGGTTCTTTAATATCTGCTATAGTAATGTAGAAGAAAGAGATGCAGATATTTACTACAGAGATGCTGGGCATGTGAAATCCAAAGAAGGAAAATATCTTAGGAGAAATCAAGAAAAAGAGGTAAATTCTTGATTAAATATGCAGGGAATTTAAAATACGTTTTATATCAACTACTAAAGTAAACAAACAAAAAACATGGATCAGAAAAAAAAAAGGATACATTAAGCATGTCTATCCATATCTAAGCAAAGCTAACAGGATTCCCATAAAATTCATAAAGTCACATGTACTCAAATATTGAGGCTCACAAAGCACGCACATGATCTTAAAAACAACTTTACATGTAACACTGAAAGGGTTTGTTAACTATTCTTCGTATTGAAGGGGAATAGAATATTCCAATCCAAAAGGTGTCACTTTGGCTTGTAGATCATTTTGAGCTGAAATCAATCCAGACCTAGCCTGCTCAAGAAAAAGACTCTGACCTCTCCCTTAACTGTCTAAAATAACTTAGATAAGGGAGCTATACTCACAGACAGCTATGACCTGGGGTAACTTTTTTGATCTGAAAAGCTTACCTACCTGGTGGGGCGAACATCTAATTACCAAACATCTGCTCTTACCTTCCTGAAAATCACTCCCTTCCCCTTTGAAGTCCCAGCTCCTCAGGCCCCCCTCCCATCCCTTTGCCCAACTTGTCTTTGGGTCTCATATTTTTATAGGAATCCCAGAAATTTGTTTTTCTCCTGTTCATCTGTCTTTTTTTTTTTATCATGTTCAGTTAGCCACCGTATAGTACATCCTTAGTTTTTGATGTAGTGTTCAATGATTCATTAGTTACATATAACACCCAGTGCTCATCACAACATGTTCCCTCCTCAATACCCATCACCTTGTTACCCTATCCCCTCCCCCCCCCCCCTCTGAAACTCTCAGTATTGTTCCGAGTCCAGAGTCTCTCATGGTTCATCTCCCTATTTTTTTTTTAATACTCCAACATATTAGCTGTTTTCATAACAGATATACTCCAGATATCAGCTGGGAGCCTTCCTGACATGGATCCCCAAGTAAACTAGATATACTCAAACTTTTAGACTGACCTCACTTTAGTTCATTTGTCAGCTCAGTTAAGCCCCGAGAGGAGGGGTAAGATGGTGGAGTAGGGGGCTCCGCTTCAACCAGTCCCCTGACCTTAGCTGGATATCCTGTTCATCTGTCTTATGTCAATTACTAAACCAGCCAGAGAACCGGGAAGCAAAGAAGGGAAAATTTCCCCACCCTTACAGTACTGAACAATTAGTAGAACACTTAAGTTTGTGAGAGATAAAGCATACTGAGGGTAAAAAAAAAATAGATTTGCTTTCTTTAAAAATAAAATATGAGGATGGTTTTCACCACTTGGAAATGGACATGAATGGAGACAGCACTCAGGATGTTCTAATAAACTGAGAGAAGACAGATGTAACAGCAAGCTCAGTTGATGGTAACCTGGGAATTTTGAAAGAACTTGATTTTGCAAGGGCCAACTGCTGCTGGTCCAACATGAATGTACCTTTGTTTGAGCTGCACTCAGCTCAAGAAAAAGAAATACAATGCCTTTGTAGGGAAGTTCTTCACACCTACTACCTCTCCTTGTTGACATTATCTCCCTGTATGATCTCCAAGCAGGAGGGGGGATACACTCCTCATCGTTCAAAGGGGTGTGGTGCTGGTAAAGAGGTTCATTCATGACTCTACCACATCAACTAGGTGAGGTGGTGAGTTTATTATAAAGTGCAGCTTCACTAATGAAAAAAAAAGATAATTTACTGGGGAAAAACAAGGTTCTGTCAAAGACAAATAGAATGATAATCAGGTTGTAAGAAATCTATTGGAATAATTTTTAAGAAGATAAACACGTATAGGATTTAAAAGTTGTAATTTACTTGAGTATCTTTCAAGTCATTAAGTTCCCTGTCAATGACGGTTTAATAAAGGTAATCACCAAGGACATTTGAAGGAGAGGGACTAGTTTCATCCTAAGTGAAAACACTTACAGGTAATAGAAGAAAAGTCTATATGGCCATGTCTCTGCCTAAGAACTGAAGGAATAAAGAATACTGATATAACAAACCATTAGGCTAATTAAATACGAACATAAGGTAAACATTTTTATTCTTTATCATAAATATGCCCTTATTTAATGGAAATTAGGCCTGAGTAGTAGTTTAAAAGCTAATGAGTCTCAACTCTTGCTTTACTGAGGTTTACCCTCTCTCAAAGGACCCTGCCTGTGGGGCCACTGCTACCAGGAGTTAATTAGGTTTTCTGGCCATCATAGCAAGAAAAGGTAACACTTTATTGTGCTCTTTAATGAATACCTCATTTCTTAATTTTATTATATTTCTCCTATTTTTGGCATATTATATCTAAACAAGTGTAATGGTTGCTTAACTCTAATTTCAGAATGGTAAGAAAATTACCTGATTTTGGTCACTTGTAGATCACTTATTTAACCAAATAGCTTTTTTCAGATATATTAAAACGTAGGATCCTTGAGTTTTCATGGACACAGCATGCTAGGGCACTGCGAAAACAATCCCATGTCCTCAAAACAAAGATGCTGGAGTGAGGTGGGTGGGGATAGTGAGCTTCTCTTCATTAAGGTGCAAAACCTGTTTCATCGTTTTCTAAACACAGAAGATACGCATAAAACATGTCCTGTGACTACAGACCATAATTAGCTTGGTGCCAAGGCTGTCTGTCTTAATAAGTACATAAATAAGTAACATTTATATTAGTATTTTATGGCTATTGAGGAAGTAAATTACAAGGAACTTCTCTTATATGGATTTTCTATGGTAAATTTATTTATCAGATGTTATGTTAATGCCTACAACACAGTCCTCAATATTTTCAAATATACTAGCAGGTAAAATAAACCTACTGAATTGTAGTATCTTCTGTATGATGGGATCCTAACAGTTTCCTTATCACCACCTTATAAGACATATTTAAAGAAACAGATCCTGTATTTGTGTAGAGCCTCTCATAGTGAGCAATTTCAGTTCTACACGTAAGAAATCCTAAGTGTTCACAAAAATGTGCAAAACTTAATGACAAGAACGTTCATTACCAAAGTTTTGTTGATATTGAAAAATTGATAGTAACTTAATAGCTCTATAGTAGACAATGGTTAAATTATAGTACACTCATTAAGCAATATGATGAAGCAATTAAAAATGAGGTTGGGGAAGAGTTATCACTATTGGAAAAATGTGTAAATACAGCTTAAATAAAACGGAGCTTAAAAACTAAAAATAAAAGGGTGCCTGGGTGGCCTAGTCAGTTAAGCAACCACCTCTTGGTTTTAGCTCAGTTCCTGATCTCAGGGTCATGGGATAGAGCCTTGCATAGGGCTCCATGCCCAGCATGGAGTCTGCTTGGGATTCTCTCTCTTCTCTCCCTCTGCTCCCCCTGCCATGCACACTCTCTCCCTCAAATAATAAAAAAAAAAAAAAAAAAATCTTAAAATAAAACCTAAAAATACAGGGACACCTGGGGGCTCAGTAGGTTAAGTGTCTGCCTTCGGCTCTGTTGTGATCCCAGGATCCTGGGATCAAGCCCCAAGTCAGGCTCCTTGCTCAGCAGGGAGTCTGCTTCTCCCTCTTCTTGTTGCTTCCCCTGTGCTCTCTCCCTCCCTGTAACAAATAAATGGATAAAATCTTAAAAACAAACAAACAAACAAAATCCCTAGAAACACAGAACAATCCAATTTTATAAAAGAACCACCAAACGAAAGCAGAAAAAATTTTCATCACACACAAATTAAACACTGTTAAGTTTCAAAAAATATAAGCAATGCTTTAGACCTGGGTGTTGGGGTAGGTTATCAATTTTTTTTTCTTTTCTTTTTTTTTTATATTATGCTTTCCCCATCTTCTAAAATTAAAACCATAGTGCTATGATAATAAGATAAATTCTTTCAAGTTTGAAAGCATATACATGATTTCTAACTGTCCTTATCAATGTATGTAAGATCACAGAGTATCATAAAACACAGTTTCCAAAGTTTAATTCTCTCTGGTTCTCAAAAAAATTAATTGAGTTGTCATGTTACCACCTAGAAAATGGAGATCCTCACACATAGACGAACATTATCTATTTAATCTGGTTTTAAAAATGCAAACAAAATAGGCTTGTCTTAGAAATCTAGTTCAAACAAGGAAAATTGAGCTACATGTAGCAAAATGTATCTCTTATTTTCATTTTCATTTTATAAGTCATACCAACAACAGCATAGTTCATAAAGGGAGAGATATGGCTAAAAGTAGAAACATTCCTGAGTGAAGGGTAAAGAATAAGAGCACACCATACAACAAGAAATGCTAACGTAAAAATAGAAACAACTTAAAAAAAAATCCCTCAGCCAGGAGATTCATGACAAACACAATGAAAAGCAAAGTAATATAGATTGAAATGTTTTAAAGGAAAATGTATGCTGTCAGTTGCCACATTTGGTTTTTATCTGGTCCTGGAAAGTGTCTTTATGTACTGTTTTGTAACAAAGATGAGTTGAAAATGCTCAGAAATGTTTGAAATATATGTATATATTTTGTCTCCCTATTTTGGCCATCGGTAGCTAACTGAATTGAAACAGCCACGGCATGGATGGTTGAGGATTTTGTCTCTTTAGTGATCAATTTAGACTGTGCCATGCTCAATTTAACCATAATAAACCAATCCATCAAACTATACCTATTCAGTTGCCATGCTCAGACAGGTGATTTAAGTAAAATCAAGAAGCATTTCAGCAACAGTTACCTTCCAATATTAGAGAGAGGCAGACAGAGACTCAGAGACAGACACACAGAGACAGAGACAGAGACAGAGAGAAAGACCCAAATCAGGTATAGTTCCTAAGACAGTTACTCACAGGGTACAATTAAAAACACATTCAAAATTGCCTCTCCCCATTAACGGTTGGAATTTGGCAATGTTTCTCAAATGTGTTCATTTGGAAATAAGTATCGTAGGTCTTGCCATAACTCAAAGTTCAGGAGGTATTCCATGTTATGTCTTAATTCTTTTTTAAGCACACTTGCCTACGACCTACACTATGTCTAAGACACTGTGGAAGGTGGTAGAAATACAAGTTTTATGGATGCAGCACATCTCTTGCTCTCAAGAGAGCTTATAGACTGATGGGAGAGACAGAATGTAGTCAATTAATTAGAGTCAGTGTTAGGGAGAGAATTGTAACCGAAGTCTGCAATAACTGCTCCAAGAAGAGGCATTACTGAGAAAATTCATCCATCAGGTCTTCTAGGGAACCAAAAGTAATGCAACAGGGATGCATCCTAGGATGTATACTGAGCCAAGACATAACATTTGACAGGGAATGCTAACAGGAACCAAAGTTTAAGAATAATTGTCTGAAGTTTTCCTCCTTAAACTCATCCAAGAAAGTTTCTAAATTGTGTCTGTTTATTTTCTTCTATTAGCAGACCCTTTCCCTTGGGATTTCAATTTCCCATATGGTACATAATGTATTTTCTATTTTTTTAAAAGATTTTATTTATTTACTTGAGAGAGAGAGAGAGAGAATGAACAAGCAGTGAGGAAGGGCAGAGACAGAGGGAGAAGCAGGCTTCCCGCTGAGAAGGGAGCCCGATGCGGGACTCGATCCCAGGACCCCGGGATCATGACCGGAGCTGAAGGCAGACGCTTAACGACTGAGCCACTCAGGCACCCCAAAGAAAAATAATGCAGAAAATGACTGCCCACAGGATATCGAAACACCTGAAGTACCAACATGAATGATGTTTCTTTACAATAAGGTCTTTTTGTTTAATGATAAAAATGATCACCAGCTCATTTGAAGGAGTTCACATATAATAATGGATCCAAGAATAACACGTTGTTATAAATATACAAATGTTTATAACTTATAAATAAGTGATACACGAACAGTATTTTATTCTATTTATTTTTCACATATCTAAAGAAATATATAATCAATATATATTTCTAAGTATAATGTTACCAACAAAAGTTTTTTAGCATATTGATCATGCATGTGTACACTAAATGTTATTCGATAAGAACTCAAAACTTAGAAAATTCAAATGCAAAATTTTATCCCTAATTATACTGAAATTGCTTATTTTTACATATAGCAAGTACAACTATATTGAGCAATATTTTTGTTCTCTTTCAACAGATACAAAAACAAAAAATGCTTATAAAATAAAGAGAACTCAAAGGAGACTTGCACCATTAACTGCAATTTAGGCCACATTTTGGGCATCTGTAACTATTTATCAAACTTTAGGTTCAGATAATAACAAATAGGTCTTAGTGCAGAAGTAATCTATACCATTAGCTTTGAATTTCATTTGAATAAAATGTACCTATGAAACAGAAGCATCAAAGTGGTTTGGAAGATAAGCATTCTTCTTCAAACATAAAGCCATCGTTTGAGCTAGAGAGAGTAAGGTGGAAGTGAAGGAAGTTAGATCTGTGAGAAGAAATCACTTTTCCACTCACATTATGGTGTTAAAAGTTAAAATAATAATATACTCAGTAACAATATCATATATAATTGCCAGGGTTCCTAATTTTAAGAGCGTTCACAGGGTCCAATTCTTGTTCCAGGGTCTATCACTCTACCTGGGTCTTAGATTTTCCCATTCCCACTTCCCCATGAGGTCATTTCTACAGCAGGAAATTTTCTAAAACAGAGAAAAAAGTTTCCAGAAATTAAGAACCTTGTCACTTATTGCTTTTGATATTTACTGTCCTCATTGAGATACACACACCAAATTGTCAAAGAGCCTTTCAAAACCCCATTGTTTATGCTTAAATTTGACACTCAGCACATCCAAAATTACTGCATGCAATTACTGTATGGGTCAACTTCTTCTCCATCTCTATACCTGCCTACTGACCATTCCAGGAAGGAGCCATGTGTAATTGTTACTCCCTTATGTCTTTTTTCACACTATCATCACAGACTATATTACTCTTTGAACTCTTCCCTTTCCTCTGTCCTAAATTCAACACATACCCGAACCAAGCACAATTTTTTTAGCTAAGGAAATTTTATCCATCCTTCAAAGTCAAGCACAACAGATGGCTTTATTTCTGTAGACACTTCTTCAACCTCTTCCACTTCATACTAAAATGTGCCATATCAGTGTTTCCAGCTTATTTTTCCATTTTATGACTTTTGTTGTATCTTATTTTATTCTCTTTAATCTTGCCTTTTCCTACCCAACGGTCAAGACCTTGAAGGTCGTCGAACAATATGTCAGTTAAAAGCACAGACATCATGTGTACATATATACCACTCAATACCTTTTATATAACAAGCAAAGACATTTGGCAAGCTGTTTAACCTTTTCAGTCTCTTTTTAATTCTTATACATGCGAGTGAGTCTATCACAAAATAATATTATGAGCATTAAGTTAAATGAGATAGTGCATGTAAGTAAAATGCCCAAAACAAAGCAAATGCTGGGAAAAATAGTTACGAGCTTAACATTTATTGGCCATGTTATCAATGCAGATTCATCTTGTGAATTCTTCATAAAATCGACCATAAAGGTTTACGTGTAAGAGGCACTCAAATGTGAAATTAATTGGCATCTGTAACTGTACGCTTTAAAATCTGAAAGCCAAGAGCCAATTTCTCCCAGCAGCAAAATTATTCAGGAATTCTTAAGTTCAAAATATGTTTCCGGGGGTTGATGTAGTTTCCTAAGTTACCTGCATGATCTTAACTTTTAGTTACATAAACCCCAGTTTCTGCTTGATATTGTCTTCTTTGGATAACTAAGTGAATCCTTGAGCACAAAATCTCAGACAGATAACAGCTAGGCTTAGGCAGGAGAAAACATAGAAGTTTAACATCACATATCTTCCACTCTCCTACAGCGCTGAGCACTTCTAACATCAGGCTGCTGGAGACATGAAGCTCTCACTTAACGGGCAAGAAGGGGGTGTGGTGGAGATGCACTTAACCTGTACCTTGTGAAGGAGAGAATTTCACCACATGTTTTCTGGGTGGCAAGAAAAACAGCTGTTCATTGGATATATGGATAATTTCACTATAGCTGATTTGGCACAGATGCAATAAAAATTAGTCTCTTTAGTGGACTTGAGTCTCAGGCTCATATCTTACTTGCAATAATTAACTCAGATAATTTGCATTACCTTGTAGTTGTATAGAATGTGATTACATCAAGTAGGCATTAAAATCAGCCACTGGAAGGAAATCCTGTGAGATATAAAGATGCTTATATGTAGATTTTAATCTTAAGTTCCATTAACAACAAAGCAGTCTCTTTAAGTATATATGTATATGTTCTTCTAGCCAACTCCAAATCTTTTCTTTATATTTTTTTCCCAAAGTTAATGGTAATGATAGTAGCTAAAGGGGTACCTGGCTGGCTCAGTCAGTGGAATGTGCTACTCTTGATCTCAGGGTTGTGAGTTTGAGCCCCACAATGGGTGTAGAGATTACTTAAAAAAAAAAAAAACCTTAAAAAAGTAATAGTAGCTAAATAAATTTTGAAGAGTATTCTCTCAATGACAGTATAAATATTTAGATTCAGGAGAAGCAGACTGAGTTGCAGTGGAGGAGAGATTGAAGATAAACTGAACACCTTGGGTAGCACAGAAAGATCCTAGAAATAATTTTTAGAGTTTTCTTTAATGATTCTCTGCTAGCCAAAGAAGGCTGGTGCTTTATTACTATGTGGGCTGAGAGGTGGAGACATTGGTATCAAATTGGTTCTTTCCCAGGAAAAATTTCTGAGTGAAATGAAAGACAAGTACAGTTGAATAAAGGAGAAAACAATTCTCTTGAATCTGTTATAAAAGATCCCACCTGGATCTATTGATTCAATGCAGTTCCAATCAAGATCCCAGCAAATAATTTTGTAGATATTGACAATGGACAATGGACTTCTGAATCAGTAGATTCAGAAGTTTATGTAGAAAGGCAAAAGGCTCAGAACAGCCAACAAAACATAGAACAACACTGGAGGACTGACATTACCCAATGTCAAGACTTAAGAGTTCCAGTAATCAAGACAGCATGGTATTGGTGAAAGAATAGATCAATAGAGTGGAAGAGAGAGCCCAGAAGTAGACCCTCATAAATACAGTCCACTGGTGTTTGACAAGGGAACAAAGGCAACAGAATGGAGCAAACCAAAAAAAAGTTTCAACATTTGGTGCTGGAACAACTGGACAACCACATGCAAAAAATAAACCTAGACATAGACTTCACAACCTTCATCAAAATTAAATCAAAACGGATCATAGGCCTAAATGTAAAATGCAAAACTACAAAATTCTAGGACTTGGAGAAAACCTCAAAGGCCTCAGGTATGATTATGTAATTTAGATAGAATTCCAAAAGCATGATTCATGAAAGAAATAATGAATAAGCTGTATTTCATTCAAATTAAAAACTTCTGCCCTGTGAAAGACAATGCCAAGAAAATGAGAAGACAAGTCACAGAGTGGGAAAAAATATTTACAAAAGGCATATTTAATCAATAACAATCCAAGAAATGCTAATAACTGCTAAAACTCAAGGAAACCTCATTTTAAAAATGGGTGAAATAGTTTCACAGACACCTCACCAAAAAAGATGTACAGACAGCAGATAAGCATACGAAAAAATTCTCCACGTATGTCACCAGGAAAATATAAGTTAAAACAATGGGATAGCATTATACGCCTATTACAATGGCCAAATCTAGAACACCGACAACACCAAATATTGGTGAGGATGTGCAGCAACAGTAACTTTCATACTTGTTGATGGGGATGCCAGACAGTCTAACTGCTTTGGAAGACAGTTTGGTAGTTTCTTACAAACTCCACATGCTCTATCCATATGATCCAGCAATCACACTCCTTGGTATTTACCCAAAGGAGATGAGAAATGATGGTGGACACAAAAACCTGCACATATGTTTACACCACCAGTATTTGTACTTGATAAAACTTGGAAGCAACCAAGATGTCCTTCAGGAGGTGAATGGATAAATATACTGTGGTTTCAATAGACAATGGACTATTACTCAGCCCAAAAAGTTATCAAACCATAAGACAACATGGAGAACACTTAAATGCCTATCACTAAGGAGAAGGAGCCAATCTCAAAGGGTTATCTACCATATGATTCTAATTATATGACAAGTTACATATATCATTATATTGTAATTATATGAAAAGGGTAAAACTGTGGAGATAAACTATCAGTAGTTGTGAGGAAAGGAGAATGAACATGCAGACCACAGAGGGTTTTTAGGGCAGTGAAAATACTCTGATACAATAATGGATACATGTCATTATACATTACACGTTATAATGTATACATTATACATTATACATCATAAAATGTATGACACCAAGAATGAATCCTAATGCTAACTATGGATTTTTGGTGATACTGTGTCAGTGTTAAGTTCATCAGTTTTAAGATAGGTGGCACTGTGATAAGTGATGTGAATAATGGGGCAAACTATGCATGGGAGGGAAGAGGGTAAAGGGGAAATCTCTGTCCTTTCCTTTCAGTTTTAATCTAAAACTGCTCTAAAAAAATAATAAAGTCCTTAAAAAATGAATGTGGGAAGAATGAAGGGGGGGGAAATCAGAAGGAGAGATGAACCATGAGAGACTATGGCCTCTGAGAAACAAACTGAGCGTTCTAGAGGGGAGGAGGGTAGGGGGATGGGTTAGCCTGGTGATGGGTATTAAAGAGGGCACATTCTGCGTGGAGCACTGGGTGTTATATGCAAACAATGAATCATGGAACACTACATCCAAAACTAATGATGTAATGTATGGTGATTAACATAACATAATAATAAAAAAAAGTAGAAAAAAAATGAATGTAATGTTATATAACACACCATCTGAAATAGTACAAACGAGTTTTCACACCTTAAACGTTTAAATATCCAAAATGAAAAGCAACTGTAAAACAATTTTTCTAAAATATAAGTGTGAAAGTAGGACTTAAAGGGATATTGTTAGCATGAAGACATAGCGACTAATTTAAATTGAAGAATGTAGCTTTCAATTGCTCAAGGTTAAACAAGTTATAGAACTGTATTCAAATGTTAAAGAGATATCAGTTATTACCCAGGCATGATGGGTAGATTTATGAGTAGTATTTTCTATCATGTACTTGTACATTTTAATATTTTTGAGAAGGGCAAAATTTGTCTATAAAATAAGGGATATTAAACCAAATAAAGGTATAGGTAGGTGATAAAAGTACATATTACCAGAGAAGAAGCTTCAATCCAGGTCTGTATTTTTATATTTTCTTCTTGAACTGTATAATTCATCCTTCAAAATCTTTCCATGGGCCTAAAACTACACTGATAATTACAAATACAACATTTTAAAGTTTTATTACCTTTAGAATAGAAACTAGACAAAGTTCATTGGTGAGATCATCTTGAATGGAGATTTTTCAAGAGGTTTATATTGTCACACAATGGGTCTATGTAGCCTATCAGAGGCTAGAAGAAGTACTCCCATGCCTTTGGACAGCAGACACAACATCTGAAGTGTAGAGAGAAAAGCCCACGCCTACTTAAACAGGTAATCCAAGAGTCCCCTGTAATACCGTCTCGCTCTTGTGAATTATTTCCAATCTGTGGCACGAAATTTGGCTTTCCATTTGTCAGAAAGACAAAGAATAGACTAGTGACACCCACTTCATTCCTCTTCCCTCCAAATCCCCAGAGCGCGGGTCTGTCATCCTGTGCAGCTTAGAGATTCCAGTCAAAAAACAGACGGAAAGTGGGGGGCCTGGTGCCGTGACTTCTACGCACCATCTCTGTATCTCTCCTTCTTTGAGTCCACAAATTCCACAACCCATCCAGCTTTCCTTTGATTACAGTTTTCAAGGAAAAAAAATCAAAACAGTTCTTCACAGTATTGATTTGTTTTGGACTTTAGTTGCGAGAAATATTTTAGATCCACGCAGAGTTATCAAATGACAAGCCACCAAGCTCAGCACCTGGGAGGCAGCGCTCCCCTGCCATGGGTTCAGTGACTCTATGCTCGCCTCATTTACGGGATACAAGTCTATGCTCCCTTAGTATTAAAAAATGTAAGACGAGAAAAAAAATAAATAAATAAATAAAAAATAAATAAAAAATGTAAGAGAAGGCATCCAAATATAGAAGATCCTTTCACAGCACTATGGTAATCTGACAAATTTTCCATATTAAAATATGATCATTATATTCTAATTTAAGGAGAGTGAAATTGATACTGAAAACCAATGCCTTATTTCAGATGCACAGCACAACATATCTCAGGAAATGTGCCTCTGCCTAGTTACAGGGCTCCAGGTGCTTTAGGAAGCAAAGTGAACCCCCCTCATGTTGCTATAGCTACACCTGTGTGCCTTTAAAAGGACTGCAAAAATGAATTCCATTATGTTGGAGAACAAAACACCAGAGACATTTGACTTGACAGAAATTTTAAATATAACTCCGTGCAAAATACCCCTAACTTTTACTCACTTTGCAGGTGAATGACCTGTTATTGTAGTTGTTCCATTCATTATATGCACAAATTTCCAAGACTACTGCCATTTGCAAAGTACAAAAGAAATGTTTGCATGCTGGAACATAATGAGAATCCATCACAATGAAAAGTTTCACAGCCTATGTAAAACGTTTAGTTTTAATGGGCTTAGTTCATCCACTTGGGAATTTACCAGAGTCTTTTGTAAATTCCTCTAAGTTGGAAAGATGCCCCCCTCTTCCTTGTGAAATGTCTTCAGACTGTGAGTTTAACTTTTGTTGCTTGTCCTGGTCAAGAAAATTTGATAGAATAAAAGGGAAGAAAGGGATTCTTTTTTCTAAAATGACTAAGATTATAAAAAAATTAGTGCTACTTCATGCCAGAGTAAAAAATTACGATTCACTTATAAATATTCGTATAGTTTATGTAACTCTCCTACTGCTAATAACATTTCAAGGTACTGACCTTATAAGCCATAATGTCCTAAAACTATTTTATTCTTATTTTTATTATTTTTTTTTCAATGAATCCCTGTTAACTTTTTCTCATAAAGAAGACAGAATCATGCTATGTTTATAGGCACAATCCCTTATGCCTGAGACCTGCACTTGAAGCCTGCCCATGTTCTTGAATAGCAGGGCTACTTCCTGATCTGTTAAATGGTGCTAATCATAGAATCTACTTCTTAGGTTAGCTGTGAGTTTAAAAGACAACTCTTTACCAAGTGTTTACCCCAGTACTTAGTCTGGTAAGTTCTCAGTAAGTGTTCCCTGTTATCGTTTTTTGTTTTTGTTTTGAAGATTTTATTTATTTACTTGAGAGAGAGAGAGAGCATGTACTGGAGCACAGGGTGGGGGAAGGGGCAGAGGGAGAGAATCTTCAAGCCGACTCCCCGCTGAGCCCAACAGCAGGGCTCCATCCCATCGCGCATGAGATCATGCCCTGAGCTGAAACAAAGAGTCAGATGCTTAACTGACTGAGCCACCCAGGCTCCCCACTGTTACTGTTTTTGAAGAAATATTAACTTACATGATAGTTTCTGACAGACTGTACTAGCAGGTAGATGGCAAACAATAGATTTATTCCCTCCCTAGGATTTAAGTTGATTTCATCCCTAGGACTTGAGCCATTGATAACCTGAATTTTGAATACAATGCTTTGTTTTCATACTTTAAGGTAAGCATTAACCCTCAAGTAAAGGCATGAAATCATTTAAAAACAAATAATATTTGTTATTTTTCCCTAGGGGTATTTCCTATAGCATTGGCCTTAAGGATAACTTTGTAGCAAAGGAAAAAAAAGGCTCAAATTCATGGACTTTTAACAGCTACTTACAAAACACTGTTAGAGATCAAGTAGTAAATCAAAGGAAACCTGTGCTCTAACACTCAAGTGTTAATTATATCCACATCTAAATTTAGATCCAGATCGTATTCACATCAATAGCTACATATAGAAATGCAAATTGTAATGAATACTTGAAAAATTGTAATTCTATATTTATATATAGATTTTAAAGATTTTATTTATTTATTTGACAGAGAGAGAGCACAAGCGGGGGTGGGGACAGGAGAGGGAGAAGCAGGCTCCCTGCTGAGCAGGGAGCCGGAAGCGGGACTCGATCCCAGGACCCTGGGATCATGACCTGAGCTGAAGGCAGACGCTTACCATCTGAGCCACCCAGGTGCACTCTCTCTATATTTTTTGCAAGTTTGTCTGTTAATGATAAAATCCATTTTGTACCTCATAGTGAAAATGCTTTCCTTCCTGTCACATCTGAACTACTTCCCAATCCTGCTTTTGATACTTCAAATAAAAATCCAGTTACTATCAATGCTTGCCATCCTCTCCAATTCTACTTTTTTCTGTATCAGACTGTTTGAACACCACATGTGAGCACATGATTTTCCATGTATTTTTAGCTTTGAGTTTTGCCTTCTTTCTTATTTTACCACCCCTTTCATGCTGTCTGACCATTATCATGTAAAAGATGAAACTCTGCAAATCAACTGGTCACTTGTTTTTCTTCTTTTTCTTTTCTTTTAACTTTGAGGCATCCATTGACCTACAAAGTCTCCCTTCCATTAAATGGGTATAGTTTATGATAAAAGCTACATAATTCTTTCCACCACTATCAGCACAGTATATCATGAAAAAACAGTAAGAAATCAGCCTATTACATAAACCTAAATATGTAATTTTATACCCTGTTCAGTAGACTAGTACTCTTCAAACTTTAATGGGTAGGGCACATCACGTAAGGAAATTGTTAAAATCAAAGTTCCAGTGCAATAGGTCTGGGTTGGAAGCCTGAGAATATGCATTTCCACAAGTTCCCAGATGATGCTGATGCTATCAACAGAAGGACGGCACCTGGACCAGCCAAGACCTGGAGTGATCCCAATCCCATTCTTTATTTTGATAATCATTCCATTCCATGCCATTTACACAATGTTTAGTATGTTCTACAATTGTTGTCCAATTTCAGCATTCTATACTTTACTAACAGGACACAAAATACTTCCAGAGATTTTAACATTGTTAGAGCCACACACACCTTCTCATAGAGCCTTTCATGAACTGAAGAATCTCTTCCAAAATATTTCCTACATTGTCTTCTAAACACTGAGCATGGGACATATACACACACAGAGACACACACAGTGAGGAAGAATGGCTATGTCATTTTATCTGCTAGTATGGTATGAAATTCAAACCATTTATAATCCTCATCAAAAGGTCATTTTAGAGTAGTATCAGATTAGTAGACTCACATTGCATCAGTTATGTATTTATTTTTTTCCTTTTACTTTCCAGTGGTGGAAGGCAGGGGGTAACTGGAGAAAGAGCTAAGTTATAGGTCTTTCTCGATGACATGTGGTGGAAACAAGTCCCAAGGCTTCTCACTTATGTTATAAAAAGCTCTTCTAAACAAGTAAGTAAGGTCTTTTATGTGGCAGAATATGATTTTAGTCTTACAGTGATTCATGATAATACTTTCCATTCTTAACAAAAGGGAGACCGGGGGCAAAATGGTCTTAAATCTTAATTTTGTCACTTCCTAACTTTGTGACTCAGAGTACATTCATAGAAAAATGCCTGTTCCTTAATATATGTACATTTGATGGGAGTTATTATGAGAATGAACCATACTGGTATATTTCAGAGAAGTCTGAAATGATAGTTGTGGGCATGCGTGTATGGCAAGTTAGAGTGGATGGCTCCCTTTGAACAAAGCAGAACGGAAAACTTTAGGAGGTTCTACAGATCATCAAATCCCTCCTCTGCTCCTTTCTTATTTCTAGCTTTTTTTCATTATTAATCTGAGTGAAGGAAAATAACTTATCACAGAATATAATGAAGAGCAGTAATGAAATTAACAGAAAATTAGCAGTAGGAATTCAGAAATTAAGTCCTCAAATTCACAAACTGACAAAAAATTCAACAATGAATTGACTAATAAGGACATTTCGGTGGAGTTAGGATGTATTTTGTTAATTTATCTAATTATTATCTTTTTTGCCATTCCTAAAAAATTGTGTGGGAAACATACATCATTTATGTATCTATATTTTGAAGTGAAATTAAATCATGCATAAATTCTTCCACTTTAGGGTAGCTATACACCTTGAACGTCCATGTTCAACTTAGTTACTAAAAAAAATGCACACTGATAGATGGTCAATAAACCTATTTTTATATGTATATATAATTTAATATCAATATAATGTGACTGTGAATCCAAGAATATTCATGATTTCATCAATAATGATATTCAATAATGAGAAAATGTAATGTAACTACAGTGCATTCATTAAAATGTTCCATTACACCTTATCAAATGTAGTCATTTTCAATTCAGGGTGCAGCTAGATGTCAAGTCAAATGTGGTGACACATATTTAATGTCATGGCATAGATAATTATTTACATTTGATCATTTAGCAAAAATACTGTTATGATACAGTTCCTTCGTATATTTCCTTCCTAGTTTTGTTGATTGTGTCCTGTTATTTTCTCCTGATTTGAGAAATAAGACTTGCTATTTATGCTGAAGAATCAACATATGTTAAAGAATTAAGATATGTATTTATAATTCAATTTCCTTCAACAGTGCGGTAATACAAATGTGGAAACATTACTTTCTAGGTCTATGGGGATGCATAATGGAAAATTTTAAATAACTTAAACCATATTGAATATCTTTGAATAAAATTGTTACTGCTGATTCTCCCTATATTTAATTATAAGTTATAAAATGTACTTTTCCTCCAGGTACTGGATACTTTAAATAACACATGCTATTTCTGGGGTACATTATAACATCATTTAGAATATGCATCCGTCATATATCTGAATTGAGTTACCCATCATTCTTATCCATGATGCTGATTTGTATACATTCTTGTCCTGCCAACTCAGAAAAGACATCAGCTAACATTTGATATGACAACAGAGAAACCCAGACGAACATTTGGCTCTGAACTCAAGTGAGCGCATCTGATTAAATCTAAATTGCAATGGCATAACATTATCTAGTGATGTTAACATAAAGGAACTGCTGTTAGAATCCAAATTTACCTTAAGGTATCACAAAAGTTAAGTGTTGTTACTAAAATTTGAATTCTGTTTCTACAGGAGGTAAGTGTATTCAAATGTTCTGTGCAATTTGCCTCAAGATGTCTTTTTCAGTAATGATCATTTATAAGGCTTGTAATGAAACACAAAGAGAGAGAGAACACATGGTTATGTGGGTGTTAGAAGTGTAAATTTAAATTCTGGCTTCTGGAACCAGTTTCTTGGAAAGGGCTTCCTTTTCCTGTCACCCGATCCTAGTTCCAAACATCAAATTGTACTTCAAAATTTTAAGGCACAAGATAAATAAGGGCAAGAACCAGTGTTTTACTATTATCGCCAAGTTGCAATTATTCCTAATGATATGAAACCATTTCTAAGTATCTCACTTGAAGATCTTGAATTACTGGACAGAACTGAGTTTGGGGATTAACTCTGTGAAGTCTTAGTTAAATCTCTAGTACACTGATGGGACCCATACTTTTGCTGAGTGCTTTCCCCATTTAAGACTGTTAATAAGAATAAACTCTAAGGAATATCAGAGAGGCTATTCCCTCTGGGTGGAGGGATACTGAGCAAACTGGCAGAGTACCAACAAGAACATCCACCCAGAATGAAATCTGAAAGTAGACATTCAAATATGTTTTGCAGGTGTTATTTATAAACTCCTTCCTTGGCCTTCTCTTTCATAGAATGATTCCTGGACTAAATTCCCCACATATGTTCCTTTTACTGTTCATGAAAACTGAATTGGGATGCAGAGCAAAAATGAAGTAACTATTGCTATATACAAAAAGACATGCATGAATATCACAAACACAATAGTGAGTGAAAAGAAGACACAGCAAGTACTAACTGTATGATTCAGTTTATACCAGGTTCAAAACTGACAAAACTAACCTACAGCATTAGTATTAAGGATAGTAGTTACACATGGAGAGAGGGAAGTACAAAAGGAAATAACAGTGAATAGGAAGCATTTCCAGATGCTAGTAATACTCCATTTTTTTTGATGAGGCGCTGATTACACAGGTAAATTATATTTGTGAAAATTCTTTCAACTTCACACTTTAATTTTTACCCCATTATAGGGCAATCATAAGGGCAAGATAAGATATCCCTATATGGTCTATTGGGGTGTTTACACTGTGGGGAAATAATAAGTATCAACCTGTTTACAATAAGCAACCAGATCAATGCATGCAGAGTCAGAAATTTTTAGTCATAACCCAGGTCCATTCCTAAAAAACTGCTGGTCTTATAATGATAGACTTCATTTTTATGTGAAATGGAAAATAATTTGACACCTGGACATCTAGAGGGTAATAAAATCAGTTACCTCACTTAAAGTGTTTCACTTCATCAAGAAACTCTATAAACACCTATATTCACTATTTGCCAGGTATTGTGTCATGGGCTTGGCAAATACCCAAACAAAAACAAAAACAAAAAAACCCCCGTCCTTTCAAGTATTCCTGATTTGACAAAGAAGGAAAGATGAGACTCAAAAAATTTAAGTATCTGTGCTCCAATTACCAGTAAGAAAAAGATGTTTGTTGATCACCTTTTGTTTTCATTCACCACGTCAGTGGTTCTCAAACTCTAGTGTGAGGCTGGGCTGTTAGAAACAGGCTGCTAGAATCCACCTGCAGGACTTCTGATGTGATGAGTCTGGGGTGGGCTACTGCATTTCTGCATTTCTAATAAGCTTTCAAGTGATGCTGATGCTGGTGCAGGAAACACGCTTTGGGACCACAGTACTCACACCTGGCTCCATGTCATCCCTCTTACTTCCTGCCTGTCCTCTCTAGGAGGGCTGGGTCTGGCCTCTTACTGGTCACCTCTCTGTTCCCATGGCCTGGGACAGGGAAAGGGATACCAGAGAGAATTTCTAAGTCTACATGAATAAACAGATGATTGAAGAAATGTCTTTGCAAGATACTCACAAAGACGCAGCTCCTTTTTGAATCTGATCAGGCGTAAATTACTGCGATAAAATTACAGAAGGTAAGGTCAGCTTCTTCATTTTACAGATGATGGAACAGAGTTTGGGAAAATTTAAGTAGCTGCCTGAGGGTCAGCCAGCCAAGATAAGAACAATAGCTGCCTCCTAGGATCTTCCTTACTTAAAAGAATGGAGTATATTAAGCTATGTAGGGAAACGAGGAAAATTGAACTAGCAACCACTTACCTTAGTGTTTTATCTTTTGTTCCAAATGGAGATGTGAAAAATCTAAGAATTTGAATGTGTATGTTCACTTTTTTTTTTTTTTTTTTTTTGGTCTATGATGTGGCTGGCAGACATGGTGCAGCGTAAGATTTCTAAAACACAGTCCTTTCCATCAAAATTTTACCTTCTAGTTAGGGAGACAAAATTCACACATGAATCACACACACAAGATACTAGACAGCATAAATTGGAAGTAGTATGGGAGTCATTATACATACAGTAGCACTGACAAAATAAGAGTTCATTGAAGATGATAAAGCTTCACGGAGGAGGTAGAGTTTGAAACAGGCCCCCCAAAATATTTTGGACCGGCAGGCAGAGATGAGGCAAGAAGTACAACGGCCCAATGTAAGAGCAGAGCATAGTACGAAATAGATGTGAAAACATGTCTCTTGTAATGGGGGCCGGGGACGTATCTGTGAGTAAGTGACTTGACCCAGTACGATTCGCATGTTGGCAGGCTTTGGGGAACACTGGGAAGGTACTCAGTATTATGAAGTGGTTACGGTTACTTGGGCAGTGTAGGGACCCAGGGAAAGACACACCTGAATGTTTTACTGTTGCCCTCCTGGTCTCCACCTGCAGTATCCCAGCCTCCCTGCAGGCAAAATCCATCAGTGAGGAAAATGCCCTTCACCATGTTCATCTGAACGTATCCATGGCATCCAGATGGCTACCAACAGCACTGACTAGGTTGTCTTAAACTATGTGAGAATCCTTTTCTTTTCTTTTAAGATTTTATTTATTTATTTGAACAGCGAGAGAGACACAGCGAGAGAGGGAACACAAGCAGGAGTGGGAGAGGGAGAAGCAGGCTTCCAGCGGAGCAGAGAGCCTGATGCGGGGCTCAATCCCAGGACCCTAAGATCATGACCTGAGCCAAAGGCAGACGCTTAATGACTGAGCCACCCAGGCGCCCCAAACTATGTGAGAATCCTAAATGTATCTGCCTGCATATGAAAACTTTGAACAGTTTATTCTGTAGCTACTGCCTATGTCTGGCTATTTCCAGAAAGCCAGCTCCTTTGGCCCTAGTTTGCCCTGAACCCATTCCATTCACCCACACTTACTTGCCCCATCTTCACCAATAATTCCAATTCTTTCCCAGGACAGGGGATGAAAAAAAAAAGTAGCAAGCAAACAAACAAACAGAAACATGTTTTTCGGTCTGCTGTTTAATTCTTAAGCCAAAACTGTTGTCCGTAAAGTTACCTGAAACTCAGTGCACAAGATTCCCTGAGATTGTTCCCAGATTCCCTAATCTTTTCTCTGTTCTGCCTACATTCGCCATAATAAGCCTTTTGTGTCTGTGATTCAACTAGCCCATCTGTTCCTGTTTGTAGTAATTTTCTAGCACACTGGTTAGTTCAGCAGGCCTTCCAATCACAACAAGACCTGATTCATTTATCTATTTCACTCTGAAAGGCTGCCTTTCACCTTAGAGCACCCAGCTTCCTATAGCGACTCCTTACCCCTATGGTTGGGATTCTACCGTCTCAACTTCCAGATTTAATGTATCGTTCAGATGTTTTAATTAATAGGTTTAATTCTTGGTCTTAGCAACAACAACTTTGTTATTTGTTATTATTTCCCTCTTGCCAACTAAGGGTAAAGTCCAGATACAGATTTTAGGGGATATTTGAGTCCTTTTTAAAATTTGATTTTACAAAGATTAGGGGTCCATAGGGCAGATCAAAATGGAAAAGGACTGGTCAGGACATTGTATGGAGCAGAGCTCTCCCAGTGCAATCTATTGGAAGTCAGCTCTGGATACATGGCTTTGGAAAAAGATGAGAAACAAAGAAACCCCCCAAAGTGATAATGACTCTTCCAAGAGGACCATCCCAAGAGGTTGCTGTTTTTGTAAGTGTCTCTTAATCTCTGTGACATTACACATTGCTTCCTTTCAGAATTTGGTTATTCCAATAATAAACTTGTTTGCTGTTACAGATTTTTATAAAAGTCTTTAAACCTGTTAGTAGGAATATTATACCATATGTATTTAGTTGTCAATCTCCCTGAATGTATAAGTTAGACATCTAAGGAGTTGAAAATTAAGGGCTGAGGTTGAAAAATGCATCAACGTTTAACACATACAAAAGAGTACGCAATAAAAAAATCACTTTAGTCTGTATATAATCAAGTGAAATACACTGTAAACTCATAGCATTTATTATGCTACTTGACAAAAAAAAAATCAGTGCTAGCCTGTGAATTAAAATTCTAACAGAAAATCAAGTATAAAAACTGAGCATTAATGTGGTTGGAGAGTATTATCTATATTGCCTAAATCTCTGCATTTCTCAAGTTTATTCATTAATTCTATTAGTTTCTGATTATGGGTTGTTGAAATAAGAATTTATTACTCTAATAAATGTTTGAAGTTAGAAACCTATAATTATTCCCAAAGACTTTTTAATTAGTAGTTTTATAAACCATAAGGCAAATTAATTACTACTTCAGTGAAGAGCATTTTTTTAAAGCTCATTTTTAATAGAAGGTCAATGATTAAAAATAAAAAAAGTCAGTTCTTAGTTCTAAAATAATGGCCAATAAATTTGAAAGTATGTGATTTTATTAAAAAATGAAGTCACTGTTGTGTTGATCTGAATGTATACTATGAGATTTTCTTGTACTGAAAATCTAGTGAAGAATTATTATCAATATAGGATAACAATGTATTTCTATTGTTTCATTCTGATCTAGTTGTATATATCTACTCTGCAACTACCCTTTAGGGAAGTTTTATTTCGGCAAAATAAGTGTAGAAAATACTTCATATCACATAGCTTTCATTCTAGCTATGGGCAACAATATGGGAAATTTTTTAACTGGTTAAAAGAAAAACTATTTCAGATTCTATATTGTCACACACATATTAGGTGAAAAGCATGGGTCGAAAAATGTCATTTAAAATTATGCTCAGGGGGTAAACTGTAAGTTCATTTTACCCTGACATGATCTACTACTCTGTGTGCATGCGCATTTGAGAGAAAGACACAGACGTATATGGCCAATAAAGTTAAAAACAATACTATTAAAAAGGGGGTGAAGCCTCTAAATTCGTTTGTAATGTGGGTTTACCAACATGGTTTCAGTTTATGTCTTCCCCAAGGCAATGAGCCTGTGCAGATGTTGTTGGAATCAACTTCCAACGGTGTTTGAAACACAAATCATTAACCTGTTACCAGTCTTCACTGGAAGTCAGAATACAAAACAGTTTAAATATGTTAACTTAGATGCAGTCAAGCTTTCTCCACATTCATCTGAACTACTGAGAAGTCAGTACAAAATCCACAAACTTCCTATGCCTTGGAGGGTTTCTTTGTTCTCTTAAGAATACACCACTATGTCTGAATATATTCTCCAGATAGTTCTGTAGTTCAACAATTTGATAGACACATTCACTGTGAGGGAAAAAAGTACAATTCAACAACAACAACAACAAAAGAATACAGAACCTTAGTGGAGAAAACCATACACAAGATTTCATTGTTTGATTCATTCATTCAATGTGCTCTAAATAATGTGCTAAACATTTTTAATACTTCATTATGGTTTAAGTGATTCAGCCCATGTAGGCTAAATTCATTAATTCAATTATTAATTCAGTTATTAATTTAATTATTAATCTAATTATTTTAGTGACTACTATTTCCCCAGATGTGTTCAAGAAATATAAGTTATCCTAGGTGGAAAAATAAAACCCTGTTATGTTCAAGTTTGGGGAGCAGAAGTAAAAGAATTCAAATGTACAGAATATTAAACGGTACTCAACAAAGATGAATAAAACTCATAAGGAAAATAAAGTAGGGGAAGAGTTGCCAACTTAGATAAGACACTGAGGCAGGTCTGAGACTGGAGGAGAACAGATCTTGATGAGAAACAAGGCAAAGAAATATCTAGGGAAGAACATTCCAGATAGAGGGAACCATCAGGCATAATTCTTGAGATTTATAATGGCACATCATTTTCTATGTAACTTATTCAGTTACTGAACATCAGATTTTTCATGCCCAGTAGAGCATAGTGTAGTTGTATTGGTTAAACGAATAATGCTTGTAAAGAACTGTGCCCAGAACCTGGAAGATATCTCATTACATTTTAGTCATTGTCATAACATGATAATACCCTATGGTTCCCCATTTTTCCAATCCCACCCCAAGGTATCATAAATATGAACAACCACTTATCAAGCAACTGAATTATATGCTCAGGTAATGATAGGATGAAATACACGTGTTGAATTCCAGGATTCCCAGTCTATGTAGATAACAAACATACACATGGTCAATACGTATATAATTCAAAGACAGACCTTATATGCTAAGAAGTTGGTTAAAGTAATACTATCATTATTCGTCGGTAGTTGTCCAACCAAGACTAAAGACAATTTCAGTTTTTCATAGTTTTATATGGTACAGTTAGGTTTATAACTGATGACAAAATTCATCTACACTCCTTTACTTGACCTTCACATAGTACAACTATAGATTTTGTGTAGTCTACCATAGCTTTGAAATGTTCCCAGAGAATTTCTCCTCTGTTCACAGAAACTTCTCGTTTCCTACGTTTTTCTTATCATACAATCACTGAAGACATTGATTCCTCATTCCTAGAGTAATAAAGAGAGCTCACAAAAATCAATATCCATATTATCTATTGGAGCTTAGTGCTCAGATATAGATCCATTGTCTTTGCAGACCTTGCTTCATTTATAAAAAAAAATCAAAAACAAAAACAAATAGAAGCATTCAAGTTAGTGGTACAGATACCATCCCACCTTTCAAGAGCACTGACTTACCACCTATTTGGGAGGGAGTGATTACTCCCGAAAGAACATCAGCTATTTTCTTCTTTACTTGCCATCCAGCACCTTAAACTCCACGTGTGCACTAAAACTTCATGTTAGGTACCTCACCACCAGTATGTGCCTCCTTTATTTTGAAGATAAAACAATTCACCTTCAAAACTAGCAAAGACACAGGTGTTCCTCAGAGCACCCAAGGTGGAGGGACAGAACATTTAAGACCTGAGTGGACTGAAGACCAACAGGGTAGTAAAGCAGAATTAGAGAGTCACCAATGTCACACAATGAATTTCAAATTCACAGAGGATAAATATTGGCTAAATGCCCTAAAATCACTCATCTTGAACAGTCGAGAAGTACACACTTCTGTGCAGATTTTTGTGGAAACTAAGGCTTTGCTATACTTAGGATTATGATCAATATAGGTAAAATGTGGATAAACCCTTTGTCAGAATCCACCCAAATGAAAATCTGCCTCGCTGGCAAAACTGTAGCTGGTCTAAGTATTTTATGACTGTGGACTAGGTAGCACCCTCCCACCTCATACAACATGGTCAAGGTGGAGATCTTGCTTCCCATGCCTGATAGATTTCCCACCCATGTGCAGGTGCATACTGATTAACAGAAAAAATTCAGACTTTCCTCTGCCCCATTATTCCAACACAGTGGAGGGAGAACTGTCAGATTGGTACATTCGATAACTATGAACTATATGAGTTCCTCTGAGCTTCATCTCTCTCCTCCGTAGAAACAATTTTTCCTACAGGGAGAGAAAATTCAGTACTCCACTAGGGGCAGACAATTCCTTACCAGTTTATAAATATGTTTTGGCCTAAACCTGCCACACTTTTGTTTTATTTCTCAAATTGAAAGCTCCGTGGGCAAGACAGGTTCCATTTATGGAATCTTGCCGGAGACCTCAACAATACTAGCTTTGTGTCTTTGGAGGGATGGCTGTTGCGATTAACCAGATGAGAAAGTATTTTATGGCAGTGTGTCCAGCAAAACAAGAAGCACAGCCTTAGTGCTATGTGCCCAGACATGAAGCCTGAAGTACCACAGTAATAAGATTGATCGAATGTTGAGGGCTTACTGTGTGTGAATCATTTTAAACACCGTAGCAGCCCATTTGGTCTCCACAACACCATCTTACAGATGAAATTGAAATTCAGAAGTTGGGTGACTTGCAAAGGTCCACTAGAGAATGGTAGGAGGACTGGGACTCAGGCAATCTTGTTCTAAAGCAGCACCCTCAAGCACCGTGCTCTACAAGTAGAAGTAACTAGAAGAAAAGAAACAAGTCTAGGTCTGTAAGCCTGAGCACTGAGAGCAAAGGCAGAGCTACACCAAGTCTCGGAGGTAACTCTCCACAAGTACCTGAAATCTCCTTAAAATGATAGTAAATTGCTTTTGGAGTGAATTGATTCAAGATATCCAAAAATGATAAAGAACTCAATAATGAGTTTAAAATCCCTCCCTGCTCATGCATGTCATACATATTAATAGAGCACAGGGGGAAAGTCTGGAGATGTCCAAGGTGACAGATTTTTCTCATAAGGCGAAGCTGTCAAGCTGATTACTTGGGAAAGGTTCTCTTGACCATTCAGCTAAGCAAAACTAAAGGAATTTTCTGAGTCTTTAAGTCCTCGGTCCTGAGTTCTCAGACCATGATGGCCCTAACAGTCCCCAAAACGCAGAGTTGTCTGCGAGGTGACTGTTACCTGTATGACATTTAATACATTAAGTTATAATTTTCAATTGAAGGTGTGATTTCACACAGAAAAGTTCAACTATAATAGACACCATAGGGTGAAAATTAGGTTATAACTCAAAGTACTTAATTGATTCTCTAAACAATATACACTGTGTATGTAATAGGATTGTTTTATACTTTTGCTTAAAAATAAAAAATCTGTACATATCTGGCAATTATTCAAAACACAGACTGGAGAAATGGGAATATTAAAAACATTCAGAATATTTGAAAGACTTTGCATTTGTTTTCTAGTTTATGACTACTTTAGTGCTCCAATGAAGTGTTAATGAGGTAATTTTTTCTAAGCACAAGGGCAGAAGAATCCAGGTGTAACAAATATGCTTTGTCTGCATGAATGCTAAACTCGAGGTCACTACCTAGCGGAAAACTTAATTCAAATATGCTAAGGTCCCTGTCCAGCATATTTTTCACTAATAACATGGGGAGATCTAAGTAGTGCAACCTGATATTTAGAAAAAAAGAAAAAGGACCACAAGAAATATATCTAAAATATTTGTCTAATTGTACATACATTAGAGTAAGGGCAATTGTCTTAAACTTATTTCCACAGAATAAAGTGGCTTAAAATTAAGGAGTATCATCTCTGGAGCATCTTAAAAAAAGAAGAAGAAAAAGAAAGTAAAGTATCCTAACTATCTTCTCCCCACGCTTTCCCAGAATGAGAGAGCAGTTCCTGTAGAATTAACTACTTAATCATGCCCTCAAGTGCTTTAAATTTGAGCTATCAGGTGAACGACAGCCAAATAGACCGTGTTAGTTCCTTTAAGTTTTCAGCCATACAAAGCAGTATTTGATGTCAAACCAGAAATTTGCTGAATCTAGATTTCTTTGGGCAATGTGTCTGTTTTTAAAAACCAAAAATATTCTAGATTACTGCTACCTAGTCAACAGTTCAGAAAGAACAAAACCTATCACATCACTGTGACTTGTGATCCACCAAAAAAATAGCTTATAGACCAACTGCCATCATGAATGTATCATGAAGATATAAAGCTGTTTTTTTGTGCAGGATGTTTCCCATTCCTTTTGATAGATTTATAAAAGGGGGCATTTTAATTGTTTTCATACTACTTTTGGACTATAAAGGTAAATAGTTTAAGGAAAGTACCTATTGCTGAATGGGACAAACCGAGTCATTCCTAATTTATTCTATTTCACATCAACTTAAGTGATGCCAATCATTTGATCGAAGAGGGCAGTTCATCTTGAGAGATCTAAAGCTAGTGATTTTGTTGTACTCAAAACAGGAGTTTAGAACTGGTTCATACTACCTCACTCAGGAAACAAGAGAACTGTGCTACAAATTTACCTGAAATATTAACATTCAAGTCAGTCTGAAATATCGAATTGATAGCACATTTACAGAGCATTTTTATTAACACTTATTTTGGAATTCTATTCCTTGTATTGGTTAAGTTATATTCATGTCTATATTTTAAATGACAATTTGAATATACATAATGAAGTGATTTTATCCATCACTATTAACTATATGCTGTTCTAAAGTCAATTTCGTATTCTTTTCCGAAAAAGAAACTTTATAACCATTTAGTCTACTCTTCTAAAACAAGATTCTAACCAACTAAGATTTCAACTTCATAAAAAGATCTTTGATACAATCCTTGATACACTTCAACTTAAATCTGTGACCCTGATAATTTTTATATTAGGTCCTATGTCTCCATCTATTAGTCTACTATTTAGAACAAATTGTTTTGTTTATATTCCTTTTATTAGAAGTCTAAAAACAAATGTGTCTAATGCTATCAATTTTTTCTCTACTACAATAAACATGATTAATTTTCCTAAGTTGTTAATGGTTACGTTCTCTTAAACTAAAATCTTATTTGCTATACTTCCATCTATTTTAGTATATTTCAAGGAATGCCTCATTGTTGGGAAAAAGTAGCACATGACAAATATTAGAAAAACGTACTTTTTCTTTTTTTAAAAATAGATTTTATTTGACAGGGGGAGAGAGATACAGAGAGATAGCGAGAGTGAGTGAGAGAGAGAGAGTGAGTGAGAGAAAGCGCGCGAGCATGAGCAGGGGCAGAGGCAGAGGGAGAAGCAGGCTTCCCGCTGAGCAAGGAGCCCAACCCAGGGCTCAATCCCAGGACTCTGGGATCATGACCTGAGCTGAATGCAGACACTTAACCAAGACACCCAGGTGCTCTGAAAAATTAACTTTTTCAAAAATATGCTTATTGGAAAACTACTTTCATTAAAAAGTCAGCTCCAATTTCCAATTAAGTCAAAAGGTATTAGAAATGCCATAGAAATGACAGCATGAAGATTCAAATAAAAGCCTCAATGTGAAACAGAATACATGTGAAAAAAATCCCACACCCTAAATATGTATATGGAACTTACACCAACATAAACCAAACACACAAAAGTCACATTCACACTCCCAGGATATTTTGAGGAAAATATTTACATGGTGCTTTTTAATCCAAGGAAATGTTTTCATTTTAGAGAAGTTACACACCAACACTGTTCAATAGAGATTTGAATTCTAGGCCTGTAAGGAACTCTTTCCACTCGTTCTGATGTTGTGAGTGGCATTTTCCCCAAAGAAATCCCAACCTTTCTTCGGCCTCCTACTGTTACAGCCAGGATTTTAACTGATTGTCTTCTTTGATCAGAGATTAGCTTTCCTAAAACACTGTGTTTATGGTTTCATTTCTTTGCTCAAAGTAGTTCAATCACCGCCCATTAATGTTATTTAATGCTTTCAGTTGGCTTGTTCTGTGCTAGGCTCAGTGATCTAAGCAGTTTTATACATTAACTCTGTCAACTATCACCGGTTTTACAAAGGAACTGCTAGTGAACACAGCAGTATCCAAGGAGATTCTAGAACATACTTCTAGGTGAAGTAACATTCCTGAGGTCAGCCAGCCCATGAAGTGGTGTGGTGTGGAGATGGCGAACCGGCCGAACTCAGAGCTGGGGAGGTCCACTCCCCGCAGGTTTATGCCCAGACCCCTGAGTCTAAACACTCCAAGCTTCCCCATGTGTCTCCTAGTCACCTTTCTAATCTGCTATTACTCTCTTTATCAACAATTGCCGCGCAGGTCTCAGGAGATGTGAGAGCCCCCCCAAGACAGTTTCAAGGATGACAAGAGCATGAAAGAATTCCTGGTAAAAAGGCCCTGAGAAGTCCTGTGGTGAATAAATGTGTTTATTTTACCAGACACTTCTCTAACTCATGCCCTTCCAGAAACTTATTTTTCTTCATATCTAGTATCTCACTGGCAGAGTTCGTTCCAGAAAGGATGGTCTATAAAAATACTGTACTTGAAACAGATACATTAACTCCCCTGAGTTTCACTGATGGATTGTCACTTCTCTTTGTTCCCATCCTTTAGCACTCAGCTCAAACCTCACCTTCTCACTAGTAAGGTCTCTGAATGTTTACAGGTCACATTGCAGGCACCTCATCACGCCCATCCATTTTATTGCTTCTTAACACCTCTGTTGCTCACTTTGTTATTTGTACGAAGCTCCGCTCACAACCTACGGTCAACTCCTTAAAGGGTGTAAGCATGAAATGCTTTCGCAAGCATTCCTTCAACTTCACCCTCCAGCCATCAGAGAGAATACGCATTATAGTACCCGAAATATAATAATCCCACTCTAACTTGCCTAGCGTGTTTTAAACGAGAACTTAGATTTTTAGAGCTGAAAGGTAGGAGAGAACATTGGAAGTGTTTATGAAAACTGAGTCCTGTGGAAGTTACTATTTACTGTTTATATCCACATTCCTTAATATTTCCAATAAGAGGCAGATAACAGAATATTAGGAATAAAGTAAAAGCTAAATAATGCAATATGACAAGGTAGATAGTTCTAATATTAATTGTCATCAATAAGGTGCAAGAGCAATGAAATATAAGCTATATTTTGACAGTCTAGACAAAAAGAAAAACGTGTTTTCCAAGTTCTCCCTATCTAATAAACAATGCATCCAATTCCTCAAATGAAAGCCAAAAAAGTTATAAATTAATCAAGAGCCTCCTATGGGCCAGATACAGGACAAACCCATTTTGGTCTGATCACTTAAATGCCGTAAAAACCCTAGAAGTTAAAATTATCATCTCTCTTTCAGATTAAGAAAGAAGCTCAGTGTGATTATAAAGGCCATAGAAATGAATTTTATTAGTAAGAGTCAAAGCCTGTTCTAGAACTCAAGTCCACCTAATTTCAAAGCCACTAAAAATTCTAATGGGGTGAGTTACAAGGTGGCTCACAGGCAGGGATGAGGTGTTTATGAGAACGGTTTTGGATCTACTTCTCAGTGCTGGCACTGTGCACCACAGTTCTAGAAGAAAAGAGAAAAACTGTCATTTTCCTGGAAAAGCTGGAGGCTGAGTTGTCAGTTATCTTCTTCTGGCACGAGAGGGCTTTAATGTGACTCTTGTGGAAAATAAAATCTTGAGCAGACTCTTTCCCAGTGGGTTTGCCAGGATAAATCATCTGCAAGACATACCCCCAGACAACTAAATTAGTTAATCTGTTGAATCAAATTGCTTACTACTATCCATCTGCACGATATATAAGGCTAAATATAAATATTTTTTTTGTTATTTATATTTAGCCTTATCTTTGCTGAGAGAAACTGGTGAAGAATTGTAGCTGCATCTTAAAATCAATACTGAAATGAGAGTTAACACCAGTGATATCAGAATAAGCAGAATGTCAGATCACCTGTTATGGTAGAGGGACAATTCAGGTAATCTAGAAATCTTTTAAGTTTTATTACTACTTATTTTTTTATTTGTTTATTTATTTTAGAGATGGGGTGGAGCGGGAGGAGAGGGACAAGCAGACTCTATGCTGAGCCCAGAGCCCAAAGCGGGGCTCCATCCCACAACTCTGAGATCATGACCTGAGCCAAAACCAAGAGTCCAGTGCTTAGCTGAGCCACCCAGGGGCCCCTACTGCTTATTTTTCAAAAGCTAGAATTCCCACTGAAATTTGTTCTATAATAAAGTCCACTCCCAATATCGATTCACAAGGGTGTACTTCTGACACTTTTGCCTTCACATGGCATGGGTCTGAGGAGTTCTTCCTCAATTCCCAGACGCTTTATCTTTCATGCTCTAATGATATTTTATATAGATTTTTTTCCTAGTACCAATCATGTTACACTCATTATCTGCGTACAGTGTCCCACTACTCCATTAGATTTTAAGTACCTTGTGGATGGGAGGTTTATGTTAACCCTCTTTGCATTTCCAGCATGTCATTCAACGGAGGCACACACACACACACACACACACACACACACGCACACACACAGACCTCATTAAATGGCCAAATAAAAGCTATAAAAAAATCTTAAGTTGGTAACAAAATTCACATGAAAGTAATTGCCATGAGGAGTGACCATGGAAAACGAGGCATAAAGTCTTGCCGTACTCAGATTTTAGATGCAAGAGTTCCTGGGCTAGAGCCTACGCATAAAAGCAAGCTTAGAGTTCTGCAGAAGCATCTAGCCAATTGGTGAACACACAACTCAGGGTGAGTTTAAGATTACCCATCATCTGCCCTGAGAGGGAGCAAGGCAAGACATGGGAGGCAAGGTGAAAAGAGAGAACACAGACTTGTATTTAGAGTATTTCCAGTATTGTTTCACTGTAATTTTTCTCATGTGTTACTCTCCCAAGAGGAACGACATAGACCGATGGAAGTACAGCTTCAATCTACGACTTAACCAATGTTCTATGACAAAGAGTTTTAAATACTGAGTTTCATACAGCAGTCACAAATGGCAAAAATTTAAAAAAAAAAGTTTCACAGGAAACCATCCTTATCACAAACTTCCCAACTGCTCACTCTCCCCCACTCACGATTTCAGCAGTCACTCCTGATATCCAATTAGAACACATAAAGTGTGAAACCAGAGGGAAACCATAAGGACTCTAATGCTTCCTACCTGCTGTTCTTTGTATAGTCACGGTCAAGAGTCAAGTGGTCAGCTCCCTGTGAGTGATGAATCCAGGATCAATATAATACCATATACTTCAGGGAGAGGTTGCAATTACCGACTTGGAAAGCACTCTAGCAAAATTTCAATATTAAGTCAATGCTCTAAATGCCTCTATTTTGATCTGTGTTATACTAGCTAAAATGGGGAAAGATATTTTAGGCTGATTCTTAAGACAGGTTAATGTGTATGTATGGAGTTGGCTACTATAAAAGCTGTAAAAATGGAGGAAGTTAGGCAGCCAGGTCTAAAACCACTTTTCATGAAACAATTATTTATAGCATGCAAATGAAGTGATGCAAAGAATCTTAGATTAACCAAGTGCTGTTTTGTATTTTTTTGTTGTTTTAATCTAACCCACAATGTGCAAAGGTACTATAATTATACCTCTGCAAATTCTCTTTATTGGGTAATGTGAGATAAATCATCGAGTGTGACTCTGGTTGTGGAAGATGGGCTGTCTGAATGCTCTTGGGGGGAAGTTACACAATAAAGCTTTATTTTATTTTTTGTCAATCAGTGACCCCCTTCCATGTCCAAGAGCCTTAAGGACCTGTTAATTCTGTTAAAATGTGAATGTGCATTAGAGACGATGGACTCTGAAAAACAAACTGAGGGTTCTAGAGGGGAGGGGGTGGGGGATGGGTTAGCCTGGTGATGGGTATTAAAGAGGGCACGTTCTGCGTGGAGCACTGGGTGTTATGCACAAACAATGAATCATGGAACACTACATCAAAAACTAATGTAATGTATGGTGTTTAATATAACAATAAAAAAATTTTAAAAAATGTGAATGTGATGTGGCTTTCTAGACGAGGACTTTCTCAGTCATGATAGTTTTGGGGAATTATGCTAACAATAAAAATGCTTCAAGCCTTTGTATGTATTCTCATCAGAAAATTGCTGAAATATGTTTTAGAAAGTTTTATTTTCAGCAAAAATGTCAATTGCATTAATGAATGTCATGCTCAACACTTTTTGCTCCTTCACAGATGAGTTTTCCTAACATTTTAGGTGAAAGTAGAAACGAGTTTAGTCGATGTAAATGCCGTTACTAACAAAGATCAGAATGCTATGTTTTCAGTTTTCTGTTAAGATACAGAGATTAGCACTCATCTTTCAGTCGGAAAAAAAGAAAAAAAACCCACCACCACCACCACCACCACCAAAAAAAAAACAGGACTTGTAAAGAAGAAAGGTTTTGAAAACAGGAAACCATGTATAGACTACAATGCTAAGCATATACTTTAAATGTGAATTTAAAATAGCAATGATATATGAACAGGTTCTTTTGACCCAAGTAACAGATTAGAAAAAAACAAAAATAAATAAAACTTGCATATGCAACTATTTGTTTGTAATTATTAGTTTGGGAAGTTCACAGCAATAAACAGAAAGCAGTTTTCTGGAACTTCCTAAACTCAGAATATATTCTTATATATTTGATGCAATATACTGGTTATTTTTGATTCTAAAATAAGATGCACATCTAGAGCATGAACAATGGGCTCTGACCTCAGATAAAGTGAGATATGAATGTTGCCTCCACCACTTATCAGCTGTGGCCTGTATGAGAAGTGGAACATCCTTGAGCTCCTGTTTACAAACTTAGGAGGTAGAAAATAACCATTCTTAAAGAGAATTGGTAACACACACAAATCACCTAACAGTTTCCAGGAGGCGCTCAATAATGGATATATGCAACAATACTATTAAAAAAAAGAATGTAATCAGAAGTAAGGATAAAAAGGTAAAGAAGGTGGTTTGTTTTGGACAATGATCTTTCTTAGCTGATGTCTTACAAGATTAAAGCAAAGGCAAATATAAATTATGTCATTCAAGTTCTGATGAACAACAACATAGGTTACATTTTCCAGCACCTCTGGTTAATTCTAATCCTATAAATTAACAACTAAAATGTGCTTAAGGGCACTTTTTAATCTAGCTTTTCCCCAGAAAACACAAACTAGGATGTGGGGAAGAGCTTCTTTGTCAAGCTGGGGAGCTGAAAAAGTCACAAAAAGAAATATTTAGGGGTTGGTGTAGTGGATATGTATGTTAGGGTGTCTTGAAGCAAGAAATATTTTCAGGAGAAGGAAAGAGATTCCTGTGACCCCTGATGGTCAAGGTTTGGTTACAGAAATAAACTGGGCTGAATCCAGGGAAGTGGCTGTATCATTCAAATAGCCACCAGGGGTCATTTTGGATAGATGAATTGGAAATGGACAGACAGGAAACTGGCAGAAATCATTAATAGGAAGACCACCTTATTGGCAATTCTTTGTTCAGGAAATAGATAGTGGACGACAGAATGGAGGAAGTGGGAACTGTAATGGAATGTGTGCAGGTGTCAAGAGGGACGAGTACCGGCTCAGTGCTCGAGTTCTCTCATGTTACTCTCACTATAGCAATGTAGAACTTGAAACACCAGAGTCAACATCCTTCAGATTAAAAAAAAAAAAAAAAAGTCTAACATTGTGACACATGTAACAAAATACCCGGTGTTTGATCAAGAAAAATCACAATGGGTTTACAGAACTGGAAATTATATGACTGATGTAAAGGGAGCAACTGAATGTTAGGAATGAAATGTATTTAGTTACTAGGATACAGTGCAAGGCATAAAACTTAAATGTGAATTTAAAATACTGATGTTTTATAGACAGGTAGAGAAAGGCAGGCTAATATACAATGTTCCAGATAAAAGAAAAAAGTTACCTTTGTTTAAAGGATAAGTTTAGGTGTTGTTATCCTGAGGTAATAATCCTATTTGGTTCAAATATTAATTTTGGATTAGCTAACTTTCCTTCTACTTCTAGTTTTCCCATTGGTTTCTCTCATCTAATTTATTAGTTTTGTTAAATGAGTATATAGTGCAAGCAGATGAGGTAGATTTAAAAGAGAACTTGTATGCGAAAAAATAAATAAAAGAGTGAATACTGTGTGTAATTTGAAACTAATCCATTTTCATAGTGTTTAAAACTTGAAAAGTTCATTTTCTCTGTTATTAAATATTTACCATGTAACTGAAAATGAAATTACTGAATAGAAAATAATTAGATGAGTAAAGCAAACCAACTATGTACAGAGCTTATCATTAGTCACTTGGAATGTGTTTTAACATAGTTTTCTACTGTAAGACATTTTACATTTGAATGAATGCCAGGCCCCTTCTTTTACTCATGTTAGCACAGTATGTGTAGGATATTGGTACATTAATGATCATATCTGCAAACATTCCACTTAACCTAGTAAGCCTGATTTTTAATAATGTGGGTTTCTTTAGCAATCTCATGACTTTTCACAAATATTTGAATGTATATTTAAAGAAGCTCCATAGGAAAAAAAAATACTAATCAACAATAAAGTTTAACCTCTTGCTTTTTTATGTTGATTTACCACTTCTTTCAAACTTATGGCTATTTGATAAAATCCAATCACTTATTTTATATTTTAGGTATGTCATTATAATGTGTATCACCGTACTCAATTTTCATGTATTTTAAATGCCATTATTAAAGGGATCATAAGTGTGTGCTGAAACCAGGTGTATTACTCTTTCTGTATCATTCAAACAATACAGAATCCTTAAAAATTGTTTTTTTAATCAAATACCATTTAACTCATACAGGTTGATTCCTACTATACTGATCAACCTGTGTGTGTGTGTGTGTGGACTTTGATAACTTCAATATAAGAATGCAATTACTCAAATTAGAAAAATTAAGTGTTTTCATTTCTTTAACAAGGCACATCAAAAACGTCATCACAAAGTCATTAAATTGCTACAAGATTTAGTTTGTCTTTCCCGAACAGCAAATATGTCATTACTCTTCGAAAGTCTCTAAGGAAAATTCAAATATGAAAATGCTAAATAGCAGTATTATAAAAAAAATATAGATTATTTCATTGCAAAATAAATCCTCAAAGATGATCCAGAATCACAAAACTTCAATTATTTTCACTTCCAAACGCTATTTCACCCCTTGAAACTTATCCTAAAAATGGCAAAATGCCCCCAGCTGCACTATAACTATAATGCTTTGCAAAGTATAAAATTAGTGCATTCAAGCATTGTTTTCCCCTAAATTCTGACAATATCAGAATAAGAATGAGAAGAAAAAGTTTTAAAAAGCAGATGAGAACATAATTATGTATTATGCTAAGCAGTATCTTTAATTACAGAAATACAGGAATTTTTTTTCTTCAACAAGTCAGTCTAGCAATAAGGAGCTAGTGTGCTAATATATTAAATCTCACTTGTATCATTTAATTATAAAACCAAAAACAGAATGTGCTTTAACAGAGTGAAAACAGGTGTCATGTGACCCGTAATTGAATGTTGTCTGGGATGAAATCACAAATTTATAAAGTGTTTTAAGCAGAAGACTGAATGAACCGTACATTTATAGACCAGGAAACCATACTGGTTTTATTTGTTAGTGCTCCAAGAGAAAGGAAAAGCAATGCAAATGGGACCCTTTAAAGTCACACTGTAACATTATGAAGTCATTCTAGAAGGAGAAATCAGGTAGATCGTTTGGTTCCTTTTTCCTCCCTTTCAGGGCAATATTCAATCTTTTAGTATCACGTTATAGTAACTCAGTTAAAAGCTCGAGACACACTGACAAAGATGTTCTCTATGTTAAGGCTCTGTTTTCAATGACCATTCACCTCGTTTCTAATAATATGTAGACACAGCCTTTCCAAAGTTTGAGGGATGGGAATTCCATCTTCAGCCAAGTTTGGTTCATCTCACTATCTTCTAGTTCCTTTTCAAGCAGATTTATCCTAACTGTGCTGCCCAAAACTCAAAAGTTGAGGAGCAGATGGTGAAATCTGGCATTCTGAATTTTCATGCAAAAATGCTGGAAGTCTTCTCATGCTAGGAGGCCAGGTGGTTGTGGAGAACTGACCATTCAGTCTGATGTATACTGACCGGTAAGTAGACACTTGAAGCATTATCATGTGAAACTAGACACTAAACTGCTTTCTTTAGCATACCTATTACTCTCCCTTCACTCTTTTTTATTGTTATGTTAATTACCATATATTACATCATTAGTTTTTGATGTAGTGTTCCATAATTCATTGTGCATAACACCCAGTGCTCCATGCAGAACGTGCCCCCTTGAACACTCATCACCAGGCTAACCCATCCCCCCACCCTCCTCCCCTCTAGAACCCTCAAGTTTGTTTTTCAGAGTCCATCGTCTCTCATGGTTCGTCTCCCCCTCCGACTTACTCCCCTTCATTCTTCCCCTCCTGCTATTTCTTCTTATTCTTTTTTCTTAACATATGTTGCATTATTTGTCGCAGAAGTACATATCTGCGACTCAACAGTCTTGCACAATTCACAGTGCTCACCATAGCACATACCCTCCCCAATGTCTATCACCCAGCCACCCCATCCCTCCCACCCCCCACCACTCCAGCAACACTCAGTTTGTTTCCTGAGATTAAGAATTCCTCATATCAGTGAGGTCATATGATACATGTCTTTCTCTGATTGACTTATTTCACTCAGCATAACACCCTCCAGTTCCATCCACGGCGTTGCAAATGGCAAGATCTCATTCCTTTTGATGGCTGCATAATATTCCATTGGGTATATATACCAATTGTTCTTTATCCATTCATCTGTTGATGGACATCTTGGCTCTTGCCACAGTTTGGCTATTGTGGACATTGCTGCTATAAACATTGGGGTGCATGTACCCCTTCGGATCCCTACATTTGTATCTTTGGGGTAAATACCCAGTAGTGCAATTGCTGGATCGTATGGTAGCTCTATTTTCAACTGTTTGAGGAACCTCCATACTGTTTTCCAGAGGGGTTGCACCAGCTTCCATTCCCACCAATAGTGTAGGAGGGTTCCCCTCTCTCCACATCCCCGCCAATATCTGTCGTTTCCTGACTTGTTAATTTTAGCCATTCTGACTGGTGTGAGGTGGTATCTCATTGAGGTTTTGATTTGGATTTCCCTGATGCCAAGCGATGTAGAGCACTTTGTCATGTGTCTGTTGGCCATTTGGATGTCTTCTTTGGAAAAATGTCTGTTCATGTCTTCTGGCCATTTCTTGATTGGATTATTTGTTCTTTGGGTGTTCAGTTTGATAAGTTCTTTATAGATTTTGGATACTAGCCCTTTATCGGATATGTCATTTGCAAATATTTTCTCCCATTCTGTCGGTTGTCTTTTGGTTTTGTGAACTGTTTCTTTTGCTGTGAAAAGCTTTTCATCTTGATGAAATCCCAATAGTTCATTTTTGCCCTTGCTTCCCTTGCCTTTGGCGATGTTTCTAGGAAGAAGTTGCTGTGGCTGAGGTCGAAGAGGATGCTGCCTGTGTTCTCCTTTAGGATTATGATGGACTCCTGTCTCACGTTTAGGTCTTTCAAACCTTTGGAGTCTATTTTTGTGTGTGGTGTAAGGAAATGGACCAGTTTCATTCTTCTGCATGTGGCCGTCCAATTTTCCCAACACCATTTGTTGAAGAGACTGTCTTTTTTCCACTGGACATTCTTTCCTGCTTTGTCAAAGATGAGTTGACCATAGAGTTGAGGGTCCATTTCGGGGCTCTCGATTCTGTTCCATTGATCTATGTGTCTGTTTTTGTGCCAGTACCATACTGTCTTGATGATGACAGCTGATGACAGCTTTGTAATAGAGCTGGAAGTCCGGAATTGTGATGCCGCCAGCTTTGCTTTTCTTTTTCAATACTCCTCTGGCTATTCAGGGTCTCTTCTGGTTCCATACAAATTTTAGGATTATTTGTTCCATTTCTTTGAAAAAAGTGGATGGTATTTTGATGGAGATTGCACTGAATGTGTAGATTGCTCTAAGTAGCACTGACATCTTCACAATGTTGGTTCTCCCAATCCATGAGCATGGAACATTTTTCCATTTCTTTGTGTCTTCTTCAGTTTCTTTCATGAGTATTTTATAGTTTTCTGAGTACAGATCCTTTGCCTCTTTGGTTATATTGATTCCTAGGTATCTTATGGTTTTGGGTGCAGTTGTAAATGGGATCGACTCCTTGATTTGTCTCTCTTCTGTCTTGTTGGTGTATAGGAATGCCACTGATTTCTGTGCATTGATATTATATCCTGCCACTTTACTGAATTCCTGTATGAGTTCTAGCAGTTTTGGGGTGGAGTCTTTTGGATTTTCCACATAAGGTATCCTATCATCTGCAAAGAATGAGAGTTTGACTTCCTCTTTGCCGATTTGGATGCCTTTGATTTCTTTTTGTTGTCTGATTGCTGTGGCTAGGACTTCTAATACTATGTTGAATAGCAGTGGTGATAGTGGACATCCCTGCCGCGTTCCTGACCTTAGGGGAAAAGCTCTCAGCTTTTCCCCATTGAGAATGATATTCACTGTAGGTTTTTCATAGATGGCTTTTATGATATTGAGGTATGTACCCTCTATCCCTATACTCTGAAGAGTTTTGATCAAGGAAGGATGCTGTACTTTGTCAAATGCTTTTTCTGCATCTATTGAGAGGATCATATGATTCTTGTCCTTTCTTTTGTTAATGTATTGTATCACGTTGATTGATTTGCGGATGTTGAACCAACCTTGCACCCCAGGGATAAATCCCACTTGGTTGTGGTGAATAATCCTTTTAATGTACTGTTGGATTCTATTGGCTAGTATTTTGCTGAGAATTTTTGCATCCATGTTCATCAAGGATATTGGTCTGTAATTCTCCTTTTTGATGGGATCTTTGTCTGGTTTGGGGATCAAGGTAATGCTCGCCTCCTAAAATGAGATTGGAAGTTTTCCTTCCATTTCTATTTTTTGGAACAGTTTCAGGAGAATAGGTATTAATTCTTCTTGAAATGTCTGATAGAATTCCCCTGGAAGCCATCTGGCCCCGGGCTTTTGTTTCTTGGGAGATTTTTGATGACTGCTTCAATTTCCTTAGTGGCTATAGGTCTGTTCAGGTTTTCTATTTCTTCCTGGTTCAGTTTTGGTAGTTGATACATCTCTAGGAATGCACCCATTTCTTCCAGGTTATCTAATTTGCTGGCATAGAGTAGCTCCTAATATGTTCTTATAATTGTTTGTATTTCTTTTTTGTTGGTTGTGATCTCTCCTCTTTCATTCATGATTTTGTTGATTTGGGTCATTTCTCTTTTCTTTTGGATAAGTCTGGCCAGGGGGTTATCAATCTTGTTAATTCTTTCAAAGAACCAGCTCCTAGTTTCGTTGATCTGTTCTACTGTTCTTTTGGTTTCTAGTTCATTGATTCCTGCTCTGATCTTTATTATTTCTCTTCTCCTGCTGGGTTTAGGCTTTATTTGCTGTTCTTTCTCCAGCTCCTATAGGTGTAGGGTTAGGTTGTGTATTTGAGACCTTTCTTGTTTCTTGAGAAAGGCTTGTATTGCTATATACTTTCCTCTCAGGACTGCCTTTGCTGTATCCCAAAGATTTTGAACAGTTGTGTTTTCATTTTCATTGGTTTCCATGAATTTTTTCAATTCTTTTTTAATTTCCTGGTTGACCCATTCATTCTTTAGTAGGATGTTCTTTAGCCTCCATGTATTTGAGTTCTTTCCGACTTTCCTCTTGTGATTGAGTTCTAGTTTCAATGCATTGTGGTCTGAAAACATGCAGGGAATGATCCCAATCTTTTGGTACCAGTTGAGACCTGATTTGTGACCTAGGATGTGATCTATTCTGGAGATGTTCCATGGGCACTAGAGAACAGTGTGTATTCCGTTGCTTTGGGATGGAATGTTCTGAATATGTCTGTGAAGTCCATTTGGGCCAGTGTGTCATTTAAAGTCTTTATTTCCTTGTTGATCTTTTGCTTAGATGATCTGTGCATTTCAGTCAGGGGGGTGTTAAAGTCCCCCACTATTATTGTATTGTTGTCAATGTGTTTCTTTGCTTTTGATATTAATTGCCTTATATAATTGGCTGCTCCCATGTTCGGGGCATAGATATTTACAATTGTTAGATCTTCTTGTTGGATAGACCCTTTAAGTAGGATATAGTGTCCTTCCTCATCTTTTATTACAGTCTTTGGTTTAAAATCTAATTTGTCTGATATAAGGATTGCCACCCCAGCTTTCTTTTGGTGTCCATTAGCATGGTAAATGGTTTTCCACCCCCTCACTTTCCATCTGGGGGTGTCTTTGGGTCTAAAATGAGTCTGTTGCAGACAGCATATTGATGGGTCTTGTTTTTGAATCCAATCTGATAGCCTGTGTCTTTTGATTGGGGCATTTAGCCCATTTACATTCAGGGTAACTATTGAAAGGTATGAATTTATTGCCATTGTATTGCCTGTAAGGTGACTATTACTGTATATTGTCTGTTCCTTTCTGATCTCTGCTGCTTTTAGGCTCTCTCTTTGCTTAGAGGACCCCTTTCAATATTTCTTGGAGGGCTGGTTTCGTGTTTGCAAATTCCTTTAGTTTTTGTTTGTCCTGGAAACTTTTGATCTCTTCTTCTATTTTCAATGACAGCCTAGCTGGATATAGTGTTCTTGGCTGCATATTATTCTCGTTTAGTGCTCTGAAGATATCTTGCCAGTCCTTTCTGGCCTGCCAGGTCTCTGTGGATAGGTCTGTTGCCAATCTAATATTTCTACCATTGTAGGTTACATATCTCTTCTCCCGAGCTGCTTTCAGGATTTTCTCTTTGTCTCTGAGACTCGTAAGTTTTACTATTAGATGTCGGGGTGTTGACCTATTTTTATTGATTTTGAGAGGGGTTCTCTGTGCCTCATGGATTTTGATGCCTGTTTCCTTCCTCACATTAGGGACGTTCTCTGCTATTATTTGCTCCAATATACCTTCTGCCCCTCTCCCTCTTACTTTTTCTTCTGGGATCCCAATTATTCTAATGTTATTTTGTCTTATCGTATTGCTTATCTCTCGAATTCTGCCCTCGTGATCCTGTAGTTGTTTCTCTCTCTTTTTCCCAGCCTCTTTATTTTCCATCATTTGGTCTTCTATATCGCTGATTCTCTCTTCTGCCTCATTTATCCTAGCAGTTAGTGCCCCCATTTTTGATTGCACCTCATCAATAGCCTTTTTGACTTCGACTTGGTTAGATTTTAGCTCTTTTATTTCTCCAGAAAGGGTTTCTCTAATAACTTCCACTCTTTTTTCAAGCCCAGCTAGTATCTTTAAAGTCATGATTCTGAACTCTAGGTCCGACATCGTACTAATGTCCGTATTAAGTAGGTCCCTGGCTAATGGTACTACCTCTTGTTTTTTTGCTGAGGTGATTTTTTTCGTCTTGTCATCTTGTCCAGAGGAGAAGAGATGAATGAGAGAACAAAATGCTAACAGGTTAACAACGTCCCCAGCAAATATACTGTATACAAATCAGAAAAGACCTGAAACCAGGGGAAAAGAAAGGGAAAGAAAGAAAAAAGAAAGAGAAAAAAAAAAAAGTCAAGATAAAAAGAAAAACAGAACAATACAAAAAAAGCAGAATATGATCAAATATGATCAGGCTAGTGCATAGATCAGTGCCACACACTAGATTTTGGGCGTATTTTGGTCTGTTATCAAAAAGTGCCTCCTAAAATTTTAAAGGAAGTAAGACATATGTGTACAAAATAAGGGTCGATACAATGAAGGGATGGAAGATGACTGTAAAGATGAAAATTATAAAAGATTTTATAAAAGGAATTGATAAGTTGTTCAAAAAAAGAAAGAAAAAGATTTAAAAAAACAAAAAGAAAAAAGGGAGAGAATGTGATCAGGCAGGAGACTAGAACAAAGCCATACACTAGTGATTTAGGGTATATTTTGATCTGTTAGAAGAAACTGTATCTCAAAATTTTAAAGAGAGCACAACTTATAAATATATGCCAAAATTAGGGGTAAGTACTATGAAGGGATAAAATATGACTCTTCCAGTAAGTGGTCGCTTCTCTGTTCAGAGAGTTGTTGCTACTCTCCTCTTCGATCTCCTGTTGAGTTCCTAGGTGTTCAGAATGGTTTGATCCCTATTCAGCTGAATTCCTGAGACCAGACGAAATCTAGGTCTCCTACTCCTCCGCCATCTTGCTCCGCCTCCTCTCCATTCACTCTTAACCATATTTTAAGAACAACGACAATTTGAAGAAACTGTATCTCAAAATTTTGTGAGTACAAAATCACTTTGTACAATCATTTGATGTTAAAACAGAGACTACTTTTTTTTTTTAATAGTTAACTCTTTGCCCCTGCACAGAGGGCTCTCAATCTCTGACCCTTCATGACTCTCCAACTATATTTCCTGCCAGTCTCCCCCCACTGATTAAGCAGACATGTTGACAGGTCCTATAGCAATGCCAACTCTCCCCACCATTCAGGGCCTTTGCCCCTTCCTTACTGTTTGCCAGGGAGGATCTCCCTCAAGATCTTCAGGCTGTTCAAGTTCCGGATCTCAGCTTAAATGACAAGTCCTTGGAGAAATCTTCCTGACCACCCATGTAAAGCCTGTGTAACTCTTCTCTTCAAGGCACCCCGTTAGTACTTTTCAGTTAGAAAACGTTATGCTATTTATTTATGCTATCTCCCTGACTGGAATATAAACTCCAAGAGGCAAGAGATCCATTTGTTTTGTTCACATTTTATTTTTATAAAGTATGTATTCCACATATATCAAGTGTACATGCATATTTACTGTGCTTGGTGATGAGCAAAATAATCCTTGACCTCTGGAAGCTCCCTGTCTAATGGGCTGAGAAGCTGTGGGGAGAGGGAAGCAGATGGGCCTCTAGTAAATAGAACTTGAGAGGAAGGTGCTCAAATGTATCTTTATTAACAGGCAAGTAGGTTTCATTATCATTCAATTCAGCTAATGCCAAGACATTAATGATAGCTTACATTTTCCCTAGAATGATATTTTGTTGTTACTGTTCAATATCTCCTGACTATCTAGAGTGCTCTATGATTCTGAAGTGAATTTATAAACAGGAGATACAACAATGGTTAGCTAAGTCAGTGGATTTGAACTTCAATGTGTATCAGAACCACTTGGAGGGACTGTTTAAACACAGTATTCTGGGTCCCATCCTCAGTTTGTGACTCAGCAGCTCAGGCGGGGGAGGGGGGCATTTCTAACCCTTTCTCTGGTGACATTGCTGCTTCTAGGACATCACTTTAGGAAACCAATGCTTTAAGTAGCAAATCAATATGTATTTGGAGACAAATTTCCTCTTAAGGATTAATTTTCTGTTCACACCTATATTTTACTCCTGGCCCCCATTCTGCCCATGCTCTTTTCCATTATCCTAATGATTTAGGAATTAGCAAGCATCTCATTTTTTCTGCAACAGATGAAGTAGTTTCTCTGGTAACTTCTAAAACTGCAAAGCTAACTAAGCATGGAAGATTTCAAAGCAACACTCTTAAGAAATGAGACAAGATCGCATGGCTTTGCTAGCTCTCCTGCTCAATGTTACTACCTGACAAATGCACTTTGCATTTCTTGTGATGTTATTGTCATCTTGTTTGTCTACATCTTTTGGTTTTGAGGACTTTGTAATTCCCCCAAAATTACCAATATTACCTTTGTGCTTTTATATGTGAATAATTTAATTAGGTGAAAATACTTCTGTCGAGTAATTTAACATGAAGCATGTATCCAAAGATGTTTATTTATCAGAAACGACATACAACCTCAAAAACGTGCATGGCCATTTTCTTGAACTGGCTTAAAATGCAATGATATACACACAAAGAATACTTTCAACTATTCCTTTCAAAGAATATATTCGGTAAGTACCATATAAGTGGTATAAGCTCTCATAGGAGAACAAGGCAGAGGAAGAGAGTGTATTAAATTAGGACAAAAAGAAAATGAAGTTGCCCATCATCTGTCCCCCAAATAGATTTCAGCAAATGGATACTGGAGGCTTCATTTTGGACTCCAGAAAGACAAGAACAAAGCGACACAGGAGAACACAAGGGAGAGGGACTGGTTCAGACCAGCAGATGCCTGGAGAATATATGGGGAAGGCAAACGGGGCTGCAAGAGAGACTTGGCTGTGAAAAGGGAGGCTAATGGGAAGAACACAGGAGAGTCCTCCAGTGAGTCACTACAGTCCAGTGAAGATACCACACATTGCTGTTAGAGAGGATGAGAGACTTGGATCAGAGCATCAGATAAGTCTGCCATATGGATTTTTGAGTACCAGAAAATGGGTGAGAGGGGAACAACTCTGAGCAAAGAACAACTGTTCCTAAAGAAGAGATAGTGTTTTTAAAGTTGGCCAACAGTGAGGTTGAGTATAAGGAGGTTTTAAATAATCAGGTTCCCAAAAGGGAATTTTGTCAAACCCTTCGGACTGAACAGTGAAACTGTTCATAGGTAGGTCACGTCAAAGAACAAGAACATCCCTCCGACTTCCTGAAGATTCTTGCAGAGTAGAAAAAGGCATGGTGCACATTAGGGAAAGCTATAGGAAAAGTCATCCACTGCCGGGTTCAGAGTGCAACTGTTAATCCAAGGAAGCTCTCAAAATGCAAAGAAGGCCCCATAGGATACAATGACTGGCACCTCTTCATCAGCAGGGCTGTCTTTATCTACAGCCGTTGAAGAATTTTTGGAGCTCAGCTTTAGAAATCAGGGCAAATCTGGGTTTATGAGCTCAGGTTTGGATTCTGCTTTAGAAATCTTGCATCATGAGTTTTCTGTAACTTCCCGATAGATCTCTACGAAATAACACTATCGGGGAACCTGGGTGGCTTGGTTGTTAAGCGTCCGCCTTCGGCTCAGGTCATGATCCCAGGGTCCTGGGATCGAGCCCCACATCGGGCTCCCTGCTCTGTGGGAAGCCTGCTTCTCCCTCTGCCACTCCCCCTGCTCGTGTTCCCTCTCTCACTGTGTCTCTGTCAGATAAATAAATAAAATCTTAAAAAAACAAAAAGAAATAACACTATCTTCTTATGCCTCTAGAGCCTCCCATTATTTAGTCTAATGATGTACTCCATAAAGCCATGGGAAGATGAAATATGCTTCAGGAACAAAATACAAGAGAACAACAAGGGGTGACAAAGGTTCAGGCAACAATGGAGGGGTCAATTTGGGCTGCAGTGGTAGATATTCTTCATTGACAAATTCCTAAAGCAATCCCAACACACCTAGCTCTTGTCTGCCTTTTACTCTAGGGCAAAAAAATGGAGTTATTTTTTAGGTCTCACAAATTTAGAGTAACCATGGGACCCAGTTCTGTTCAATGAGACACGGGACATATGATAAGGTGCTTCTAGGAGATTTTTCCTCTAGCCTGCCTCTTGCTAACTGCCTAATGCCCTCAAACTATTGTTTTTTGTTTGTGAATAGGATAATGATATCTGGGGAGGCTTTAGCCATATTAGGATCATAAGCCAACAAACATGGAAATAGAAAGCCAGTAATTAATGATGGTAATAGAAAACACGTGATGCTAAGAACCATCTAAAAAGCTGGAACAAGGCCTTTAACTGCGTTCCTACAAAGTTCCACGGAGAAAGCTCCAGTGTTTAAGATACTATTTTCTTTTTCCCTTACTTGCAACTAAATGCATTTTTGACTGTCACAAATGTCCTAAGATACATTTTAAACCTAGGAGAGCAAAGTAGCTAACAGGCCTGAGGACATCAGGAAGTAGGTGAAAAGGCCAAGTACCATGGCGTTTGTTGAAAGAACTCTCAACTGTCAGCTATTTTGTCAACTGGAGAGCTGATTATACGCTAACATTCTAAACCTAGAATATTGGGGTGATGGAATGTGACCCTCCCTGATCGGGTGTGGTAAATTTTATGTTTTCAACAAGAAACTAGCCATTTCAGTGATTGTGTGCAGAAATTTCTTTCTGATTTGGGCTTTTATTCACTATGTTCTCCTTTTACAACATGTTGGTCTTACAGGTTGATTTAATCAAGACCCAAAGTAGTGATTTTATTCACCTGGAGCACAAAAAGACAAATGGACATCTTTTAAGATAGGATCCCTAATGTTATTCTGTCAATTTTACTTTGACAATCTCTTATGGGAATTTAAACAAGTTCTTAAAAGCTACTGCCTTTTAGCTCTTAGAGAAACATATTTCCTGCCTAGTCTTCCTAAAGGAATTTATTAGAGTATTTTAAAGATGTGAAAATATTTTTCATTACCCACTCTAATATTCTGCTTACTCCACCCCACCATATTAATGTGAACATGACAACAAAAACCATGACAGATTTATTAAACAGTCTCGTTTGCCAATATTCAAAATTCATTCACATTTCATTTATTTCTTAGCCTAAGATGCAAATGGTAACCTTAGCGTATACAGTCACATACCATCTTAAATTCAATATAGTGTATTAAATACACTAAAACAACCATGATGGAAGATTATCATCTATGCTTGTCTTTGGGGCCACAGACAAGAACCACCAACATCTCTAAGAGATAATAAAATTATAAATTTATAGTTGTAAGCACCTCCTCCCTCACCCCCAGAAACTGTGTATTAAGTGCTCTGATGAAGTTATTTCAGTAATGCAATAATCAAGTTGTTCAGGTATAAATCGGAAAAGTGGCCATCATAATGGCAGCCTGGTGGTCCAGAGTCATCAGTGTGATGTCTCTGAGGTGATGTGAAGAGACACAAAGGCTCCCTTCAAATAAATTTGAACTTTTAAAATATATTGTGAAATTGCTATAGGCAAATTTCAACACTAAGTCTTAGAGTTTCAAATTATGATCGGGTTATAGAGATTATTTCCCACATAATACAGCCAATGATAGAAATGATGAGCTGCTTAGGACCATGTGACTTGAGGGGAAAGAAATGTATCACCAGTATACACTTTATGGAAGCCAGAGCAACAAGATGTTTGAGGGCCAGTATCTCAACTCCAGGAACAAGTTTAGTGAGGAAATGATCTTCAATTAATGTGTTATATGTTGCTTTAATGTTAGCATTTACCTAGCTGTCCGAAAGTTTTCTACCAAGTGCCACATATTCTTGGGCAATGCATTTCCAAGTATAGAGTATGATTTTGGTTTTTCTCTTAAATGTGAGTATCAAATAATTCTTCTGTTCGAGTACTAAATACCTTTGGTCTAAGCTATCTCATAAATGCATGCAGTACTGCCTAAGAGGTGTGTCAGACTTTACAGCCCATACTTATTACTTCAAGAAATACTCAGGTCATTTTACTTCAAAACTTAAAGCCCAAGACACTAGCTGAAGAGAAGCAACTTCTTTTTTTTTTTTTTTTAAACATGTGCATACATAAGTGTCCTTTTGATTTTGGGAGATTAAAGTTTACTAAACTTTGTGTTCCAAGGTGATTTTGGGAATGAGTCTAAGTTTTTCAGAATAGGAGTTAAGACTGACAACTGGTGGGGGGGGGGGAAGGGGGGGGCCTTTTCAATCAAAGATGGCAGCCTCTGTCCTCCAGTCATCTGTCATGCCAGGCTATTGAAGCATGCATTGTAAATGTAAGAGCACCCACTGTTCTGAGATCTCCTCATACCCAGGTGCAGTATTTTAAGAAATGACAGCCTCAAGCTTTAGAGAGAAGCTCACTAGGCTTTTCTTTTTAATTCTGACTTTCTAGCTCCATTCCCTTTCTCTGAACTTTCTCAAATTTTAACATATGTTATCACAGGAAAATGAATCCATTATTTCCTTCCACCTGATTTCTATTCACATTCTCCCAAAAATCGGCATCAGTGCATTTACTTACGTCTTTAAGTCCTATTTCTTTGTGCCTTAATGGAAAGGGCATTCCTGCCATAAGGAAAGAGCTTGAAATTGGGAAATGGAAAAAGATAATGCATAGGTATTCCAAGAGCTGTCAGTGGAAAAATCAGTCACTAGTTAATACAACAAATAAGAAAGCCATGTATCAAGGTGAAAATTGAAAACCTTTATGGTAGAACGAGCTCAAACTCAGTTTAAATTGCATAGTTGGAAGTCTCTATCTTACATGTTTTTAATCACTCTTCACTTGGGCTTCTGTGAGTTAACAAAAACAAAAGTCTAGATTATACTTAATTTATTTATTTATTTATTTATTTATTTTTTAAGATTTTATTTATTTGTCAGAGAGAGAGAAACCACAAGCAGGGGGAGCAGCAGATGGAGAGGGAGAAGCAGACTCCCGCCGAGCAAGGAGCCCGATGCGGGACTCGATCCCAGGACCCTGGGATTATGACCTGAGCTGAAGGCAGACGCTTAACTGACTGAGCCACCCAGGCATCCCTACTTAATTTTTTTTTTTTAAAGATGTTATAATAGTTCAACTATATTCCGCTATGCTTCATTCTTTGCTTTCACTGTCCTGAGCAACTACATGCATTTTCCTAGTATGGTACAAGAGATCAATTTCTTACAGCTTAGATATAAGTGTCATTGGTTTTAAGATTTTGAGCTAACATTAGGAGTCCAGAAGTGGTGGAGGTGGGGAGAGGAAACTGCTCCAGGTGAAGGGTTCGGGTAGGAATGGCATTAACAGCATTCAGAGATGATGTGACCACTGAGGTCATTGAAATGTAACCCAAAGTGAGGACTCCATTTCAGATTTATTATCTTGCTGGCTTTATGCTGAATCTTTAATTAAAGTCATAACTTTCCAAGGTGAAAGTGATGTTTGAGTATCCTGTGCCAAATCTGGGTTTGCAGTATGGTTCCAAGTCAAAATACTGCTTGTGTCCCTACTACCCATCTCCCCACCTCCTGGAAAGACAACTCCTAGTTTTCTCATGCATAAAATCCCTCCTTTCATTAATATTCCCAGAGTTTCTACAGCATCCCTTCCAATTTTTATTACAGGTAGTTCTCATTTCACTCAAGTTCTTAATACAAAACTTTACATTATTTCCTTATGGTCTTTCACCCACATTTCAACAAGAACAGTATAGTGATTATGTTTTCTCTTAATATAAAGATCAAGAAACAAAGTGCTCTGGAAATACACTTACTACAAAAAATACATATATTTCAAAGTTTGCTTCACTGTTAGAAGTTATTTAAACATTTCCTTTTAGGAGCGCCTGACTGGCTCAGTTAAACATCTGCCTTCGGCTGAGGTCATGATTTCAGGGTCCTGGGATCAAGCCCCGCATCAGGCTCCCTGCTTAGTGGGGAGTCTGCTTCTCCCTCTCCCTCTGCCTGTTCCCCCTGCTTGTGTTTTCTCTCTCTCTGTCAAATAAATAAATAAAGTCTTTTAAAAAAAATTTCCTTTTAGTGTATACATTCCTTACAAAATTCCAGGAATACTTGATCCAAGAGGGGCAATGGACAGCAGAAGCCTGAGGCATCTGGAATAAGATGGCTTGGGTTTCGGTCCTGCTGATGTGTAGTTTCGTGAACTTGAGTAAATTATTTTAACTTCCTAAGCATCATCTTCTCATCGATATCCAGAAGGTATCAATGTTGCCTGCCTTCTAAAAGTAGCTCACAACTATTCAAAGAATTTAGCACCAGGCACATCACTGGTTAAGATACTAAAATTTTTTGTAATTATTAAAAATGACATTACAGGATCATTCAAATATTCTTGGCTTTTAAATGGAGGTTTAGCTATTCTTAACCGTGCTCATACAATAAAATGTATTCATTCTTCATAATGAAATAGTGTATCAAGAATTAAGGCTCTTTCATTGAAAGGTATCACAAGGAAATATTTTAAAGTAAAATACTACCTAAACTCTCATTTTTGAACCGGTCTGAGCTTAGAAGTGTTCTGAGGGAACATTTATAGAAAGGAGAGGTTGACACATTAGGACAAATTCTGAGGTTTATTTTTACTACCTTCTAGGTGTTTGTTCAGATTCATAATGCCAACCCTTATCAAGGTCTGTTAGGGAAATCTCTTAAGGACAAACAGCACTGAAATGTACATCAGATCACCTGAGTTCTGGAACTGGCTCTAACTCAGTCTTATAAACTTGGTTCATTTATTCAACTTTCTCAAGTCCTCAACTATGAGATTAGGTGCTGGGATAGGTGATGTTGATGTTCTTTCCAGCTCAGATAGGTGATAGGTTCCATTTGACACAGACACTGAATTTTAAAGCTTCAAATTTCATGTGAAGTTTCCATTTTGATTACAGAATGAGAGAATCCTAGACTGAGAATTGTCAATTCAGTTTTAACATGGATCCTTAGGTGGGTTCCCTAACTTCTCGCTTTTAATTATTAAAACCTGTCCAATTTAAAGATTCTGTCTCAACTGCAATCCCCTCCCCTAGGATTATCAGAGCCTTGACCTGAAGCTTCACTGACCTCTAGTGGGGGAATGTACAATGGTAGGCTCTTTGACCCCTCTTTCCACTTGGGAGTGGGAGAGATCCCTTTGGTCTAGGATTGTGGTAACTCCCTGCCTCTTTCTTTTTTTTTAAATTTTTTTATTGTTATGATAATCACCATATATTACATCATTAGTTTTTGATGCAGTGTTCCATGATTCATTGTTTGTGCATAACACCCAGCGCTCCACGCAGAACGTGCCCTCCCTAATACCCATCACCAGGCTAACCCATCCCCCTACCCTCCTCCCCTCTAGAACCCTCAGTTTGTTTCTCAGAGTCCATCATCTCTCCTGGTTCCTCTCCCCCTCTGACTTACTCCCCTTCATTCTTCCTCTCCTGTTATCTTCTTCTTTTTCTTTTTTCTTAAAATATGTTGCGTTATTTGTTTCAGAAAGACAGATCTGTGATTCAACAGTCTTGCACAATTCACAGCACTCATCATAGCACATACCCTCCCCAATGTCTATCACCCAGCCACCCCATCCCTCCCACCTGCAACCACTCCAGTAACACTCAGTTTGTTTCCTGAGATTAAGAATTCCTCATATCAGTGAGGTCATATGATACATGTCTTTCTCTGATTGACTTATTTCACTAAGCATAACACCCTCCAGTTCCATCCACGTCGTTGCAAATTCCCTGCCCTCTTTCTTCTCAAAGATTAGATCATTGTGTGTTGGGACTGGTAGAAGAAACTGGAGGAAGAGGGGCAGGGATCTTTGGACGTCACTGGTAGAGTTACAGATCTTGCGCTAGCTTACTCTACTAGCAGTTTCTAATGCTAGTGGCCCTTCTGGGAAATATAACATGTTAAAGGAGCTAGGCCTCCCTTTTTTTTTTTTTTTTAAAGATTTTATTTATTTATTTGAGAGAGAGAGAGAGACAGCGAGAGAGGGAACACAAGCAGGGGGAGCGGGAGAGGGAGAAGCAGGCTTCCCGCTGAGCAGGGAGCCCGATGTGGGGCTCGATCCCAGGACCCTGGGGTCATGACCTGAGCCGAAGGCAGACGCTTAATGACTGAGCCACCCAGGCGCCCTATTTTTTTAATTTTATTATGTTATGTTAGTCACCATACATTACATCATTAGTTTTTGATGTAGTGTTCCATGATTGATTGTTTGTGCAGAACACCCAGTGCTCCACGCAGAACGTGCCCTCTTTAATACCCATCACCAGGCTAACCCATCCCCCCACCCCCCTCCCCTCTAGAACCCTCAGTTTGTTTCTCAGAGTCCATTGTCTCTCCTGGTTCATCTCCCCCTCTGATTTCCCCTCCTTCATTTTTCCCTTCTTACTTTTTTTTTTTAACATATATTGCATTATTTGTTTCAGAGGTATAGATCTGTGATTCAACAACCTTGCACAATTCACAGCGCTCACCATAGCACATACCCTCCCCAATGT